>NC_133163.1:56807500-57027500 GCF_040802235.1 Manis javanica | reverse complement strand
GTCTGTCGTTATCTTTCCATTCTCATTTCTGATTACGTTGATTTGTGTTGATTCTCTTTTTCTCTTAATAAGTTTGGCTAGAGGCTTATCTATTTTGTTTATTTTCTCAAAGAACCAGCTCTTGGTTTCATTGATTTTTGCTATTGTTTTATTTTTCTCAATTTTGTTTATTTCTTCTCTGTTCTTTATTATGTCCCTCCTTCTGCTGACTTTAGGCCTCATTTGTTCTTCTTTTTCCAGTTTCGAGAATTGTGATGTTAGACTGTTCATTTGGGATTGTTCTTCCTTTTTCAGCTGTGCCTCAATTGCTATATACTTTCCTCTTAAGACTGCTTTCGCTGCGTCCCACAGAAGTTGGGGCTTTGTGTTGTTGTCATTTGTTTCTATATATTCCTTGATCGCTATTTTGATTTGTTCATTGATCCATTGATTATTTAGAAGCATTTTGTTAAGCCTCCATGTGTTTGTGAGCCTTTTTGTTTTCTTTGTAGAATTTTTTTCTACTTTTCTACCTTCTTGTTTTGAAAAATTGGTTGGTAGAATTTCAATATTTTGGAATTTACTGAGGCTCTTTTTGTGAGCTAGTATGCGGTCTATTCTGAAGAACGTTCCATGTGCACTTGAGAAGAATATATATCCTGTTGCTTTTGGATGTAGAGTTCTATAGATGTCTGTTAGGTACATCTGTTGTAGTGTGTTGTTCAATGCCTGTGTGTCCTTACTTATTTTCTGCCTGGTGGATCTATCCTTCGGGGTGAGTGGTGTGTTGAAGTCTCCTAAAATGAATGTATTGCAGTCTATTTCCCACTTTAGTTCTGTTAGTATTTGTTTCACAAATGCTGGTGCTCCTGTGTTGGGTGCATATATATTTAGAATGGTTATATCCTCTTGTTGGACTGAGCCCTTTATTATTATGTAGTGTCCTTCTTTATCTCTTGTTACTTTCTTTGTTTTGAAGTCTATTTTGTCTGATATTAGTACTGCAACCCCTGCTTTCTTCTCACTGTTGTTTGCCTGAAATATGTTTTTCCATCCCTTTACTTTTAGTCCTTGCTTGTCTTTGGGTTTGAGGTGAGTTTCTTGTAAGCAGCATATAGATTGGTCTTGCTTTTTTATCCATTCTATTACTCTGTGTCATTTGATTGATGCATTAAGTCCATTTACATTTAGGGTGACTATTGGGAGATATGTACTTATTGCCATTGCAGGCTTTAGATTCATGGTTACCAAAGGTTCAAGGTTAGCTTCTTTAGTATCTTACTGCCTAACATAGCTTGCTTATTGAGCTGTTATATACACTGTCTGGAGATTCTTTCTTCTCTCCCTTCTTATTCCTCCTCCTCCATTCTTCATATGTTGTGTTTTTTTTTCTGTGCTCTTTTTAGGAGTGCTCCCATCTAGAGCAGTCCCTGTAGGATGCCCTTTAGAGGTGGTTTGTGGGAAGCAAATTCCCTCAGCTTTTGCTTGTCTGGGAATTGTTTAATCTCTCCATCATATTTAAATGATAGACGTGCTGGATATAGTATCCTTGGTTCAAGGGCCTTCTGTTTCATTGCATTAAATATATCATGCCATTCTCTTCTGGCCTGTAGGGTTTCTGTCAAGAAGTCTGATGTTAGCCTGATGGGTTTTCCTTTAAAGGTGACCTTTTTATCTCTAGCTGCCTTTAAAACTCTTTCCTTGTCCTTGATCCTTGCCATTTTAATTATTATGTGTCTTGGTGTTGTCTTCCTTGGATCCTTTCTATTGGGGGTTCTGTGTATTTCCATGGTCTGTTCGATTATTTCCTCCCCCAGTTTGGGGAAGTTTTCAGCAATTATTTCTTCAAAGAGACTTTCTATCCCTTTTCCTCTTTCTTCTTCTTCTGGTACCCCTATAATACAAATATTATTCCTTTTGGATTGATCACATAGTTCTCTTAGTGTTGTTTCATTCCTGGAGATCCTTTTATCTCTCTCTATGTCAGCTTCTATACATTCCTGTTCTCTGGTTTCTATTCCTTCAATGGCCTTTTGCATCTTATCCATTCTGCTTATAAATCCTTCCAGGGATTTTTTCACTTCTGTGATCTCCTTCCTGACATCTGTGATCTCCGTTCGGACTTCATCCCATTGCTCTTGCATTTTTCTCTGCATCTCATCCCATTGCTCTTGCATTTTTCTCTGCATCTCTGTCAGAATGTTCATGATTTTTATTTTGAATTCTTTTTCAGGAGGACTGGCTAGGTCTGTCTCCTCAGGTGTTGTCTCTGTGATCTTTGTCTGCCTGTAGTTTTGCCTTTTCATGGTGATAGAGATAGTTTGCAGAGCTGGTATGAGTGATCGCTGGAAGAACTTTCCTTCTTGTTGGTTTGTGGCCTTCCCCTCCTGGGAGAATAGCGACCTCTAGTGGCCTATGCTTGGCAGCTGTGCGCAGACAGGACTTCTGCTACCTGCCCTTTTGCTATGGAGTTTATCTCCACTGTTGCTGTGGGCGTGGCCTGGCTGGGGATGCTTCTCCAAAATGGTGGAGCCCCTTTGGAGGGGGAGTGGCCAGGAGGCTATTTATCTCCATAGGGGGCCTCTGTGCTCCCTCTTGCCCAGGGGGTTAGAGTGCCCAGAGATCCCCAGATTCTGGGCCTCTGGTCTGAGTGTCCTGTCTTACCCCTTTAAGACTTCCAAAAAGCACTCTCCATACCAAAACAACAACAGCAACAACAAAAGCTGAAAAAAAAAAAAAAAGGAAAAAATGCGCTTTTTTCTTTGTCCTCAGGCGCCGGTCCCTTGCACCCGCTCACTGGTCTTGATGCCCTGCCTCCCTAGCACCGGGGTCCCTGTCCCTTCACAGCTTCCAATAAGCACCTGCCAAAAAAAAAAAAGGGGAAAATGCACGATATTGTTTGTCGTCAGGTGCCGGTCCCAGGCACCTGCCCACCGGCCCTGCCACCCTGCCTCCCTAGCACTGGGGTCCCTGTCCCCCTAAGGCCTCCATAAAGCACTAGCCAAAAAGAAATAAAAAGGGAGAAACACGCGATTTTCTTTGTCCTCCAGGCACCCGCCCACCGGTCTTGCTGCCCTGCCTCCCTGGTATTGGGGTCTCCTTTCCTCCAAGGCTTCCAAAAAGCACTCGCCAAAAAAAAGGGAAAAATGCGTGATTTTCTTTGTCCTCAGGCACCGGTCCCAGGCGCCCGCTTGCCGATTCTGCCGCCCCGCCTCCCTGGCATTGGGGTCCACCCGCTCACCAGTCCTGCTGCCCTGCCTCCCCAGTACTGGGAAAAAATGCACAATTTTCTTTGTCCTCAGGCACCCGCTCACCAGTCTTGCTGCCCTGTATCACTGGTATTGGGGTCCCTGTCCCTTTAAGGCTTCCAAAAAGCACTCACCAAAAAAAAAACAAAAAAAAAAACTCCAGTTTCTTTCCACCTGCGGGGAGCTGGGGGGAGGGGCACTCAGGTCCTGCCGGGCCGGGGCTTGTGTCTTACCCCCTTCACAATGTGCTGGCTTCTTGCAGGTGTGGATGTGGTCTGGATGTTGTCCTGTGTCCTCTGGTCTCTATTTTAGGAAGAATTTTCTTTGTTATATTTTCATAGATCTATGTGGTTTTGGGAGGAGATTTCCACTGCTCTACTCATGCTGCCATCTTGGCTCCGCCTCCTTCTTGATGTATTTTTGAATTCGGTTTGCTAATATTTTTTTGAGTATTTTTGCATCTACGTTCATCAGGGATATGGGTCTGTAGTTTTCTTTTTTGGTGGGGTCTTTGCCTGGTTTTGGTATTAGGGTGATGTTGGCTTCATAGAATGAGTTTGGGAGTATTCCCTCCTCTTCAATTTTTTGGAAATCTTTAAGGAGAATGGGGACTATGTCTTCACTGTATGTCTGATAAAATTCTCAAGTAAATCCATCTGGCCTGGGGGTTTTGTTCTTTGGTAGTTTTTTGATTAATGCTTCAATTTCGTTGCTGGTAATTGGTTTGTTCAGATTTTCTGTTTCTTTCTGGGTCAGTCTTGGAAGGTTGTATTTTTCTAGGAAGTTGTCCATTTCTCCTAGGTTTCCCAGCTTGTTAGCATATAAGTTTTCATAGTACTCTCTAATAATTCTTTGTATTTCTGTGGGGTCCGTCGTAATTTTTCCTTTCTCATTTCTGATTCTGTTGATGTGTGTTGACTCTCTTTTCCTCTTAATAAGTCTGGCTAGAGGCTTACCTATTTTGTTTATTTTCTCAAAGAACCAGCTCTTGGTTTCATTGTTTTTTGCTATTGTTTAATTCTTCTCAATTTTATTTATTTCTTCTCTGATCTTTATTATGTCCCTCTTCTGCTGACCTTAGGCCTCATTTGTCCTTCTTTTTCCAATTTGTATAATTGTGACATTAGACCATTCTTTTGGTATTGTTCTTCCTTCTTTAAATATGCCTGGATTGCTATATACTTTCCTCTTAAGACTGCTTTTGCTGTATCCCACAGTAGTTGGGGCTTTGTGTTGTTCTTGTTGTTTGTTTCCATATTTTGCTGGATCTCCATTTTAATTTGGTCATTGATCCATTGATTATTTAGGAACATGTTGTTAAGCCTCCATGTGTTTGTGAACCTTTTTGCTTTCTTTGTACAATTTATTTCTAGTTTTATGCCTTTGTGGGCAGATAAGTTGGTTGGCAGGATTTCAATCTTTTGGAATTTACTGAGGCTCTCTTTGTAGCCTATTATGGGGTCTATTCTGGAGAATGTTCCATGTGCACTGGAGGAGAATGTGTATCCTGTTGCTTTTCAGTGTATTGTTCTGTAGATGTGTATTAGGTCCATCTGTTCTAGCGTGTTGTTCTATGCCTCTGTGTCCTTACTTATTTTCTGTATGTTGGATCTATCCTTTGGAGTGAGTGGTGTCTTGAAGTCTCCAAAAATGAATGCATTGCATTCTATTTCCTCCTTTAATTCTGTTAGTATTTGTTTCACATATGTTGGTGCTCCTGTATTGGGTGCATATATATTTATAATGGTTATATCCTCTTGTTGGACTGAGCCCTTTATCATTATGTAATGTCCTTCTTTATCTTTTGTTACCTTCTTTATTTTGAAGTCTATTTTGTCTGATACTAGTATTGCAACACCTGCTTTTTTCTCTCTGTTGTTTGCATGAAATATCTTTTTCCATCCCTTGACTTTAAGTCTGTGCATGTCTCTGGATTTGAGGTGAGTCTCTTGTAAGCAGCATATGGATGAGTCTTGCTTTTTTATCCATTCTATTACTCTGTGTCTTTAATTGGTGCATTCAGTCCATTGACATTTAGGGTGACTATTGAAAGGTATGTACTTATTGCCATTGCAGGCTTTAAGTTTGTGCTTATCAAAGATTCAAGGTTAGCTTCTTTACTATCTTTCTGTCTAACTTAACTCACTTATTGAGCTATTATAAACATGGTCTGATGATTCATTTCTCTCCCTTCTTATTCCTCCTTCTCCCTTATTCATATGTTTGGTATTTTTTTCTGTGCTCTTTTTAGGATTGCTCCCAACTAGAGCAGTCCCTGTAAGATGCCCTGTAGAGGTGGTTTGTGGGAGGCAAATTCCTTCAACTTTTGCTTCTCTGGAAATTGTTTAATCCCTCCTTCATATTCAAATGATAATTGTGCTGGATACAGTATTCTTGGTTTGAGGCCCTTCTGTTTCATTGCATTAAGTATATCATGCCATTCTCTTCTGGCCTGTAAGTTTCTGTTGAGAAGTCTGATGATAACCTGATAGGTTTTCCTTTGTAGGTGACCTTTTTTTTCTCTTTGACTGCCTTTAATACTTTGTCCTTGTCTTTAATCTTTGCCATTTTAATTATTATGTGTCTTGGTGTTTCCCTCCTTGGATCTCTTGTCATGGGAGTTCTGTGTACCTCTGTGGTCTGAGAGGCCATTTCCTTCCCTAGTTTGGGGAAGTTTTCAGAAATTATTTCTTCAAAGACACTTTGTATCCCTTTTTCTCTCTTGTCTTCTTCTGGTACCCCTATAATGTGGATATTGTTCTGTTTCTATTGGTCACACAGTTCTCTTAAAATTCTTTCATTCCTGGAGATCCTTTTATCTCTCTCTGCATCAGCTTCTCTGCATTGCTGTTCTCTG
Source organism: Manis javanica (assembly GCF_040802235.1). NCBI lineage: Eukaryota > Metazoa > Chordata > Mammalia > Pholidota > Manidae > Manis > Manis javanica. Next base: position 57,021,416 of record NC_133163.1, on the reverse strand, counting down.
TTTTCCAGTCCATTAATCGTCTCTTGCATCTCGTCCATTCTGCTTTGAAGTCCTTCCAGAAATTGTTTTATTTCTGTATTCTCCCTCCTTAATTCTTGTTTATTTTTCTGCAAGTCCATCAGCATGGTTATGGCTTTTGTTTTGAATTCTTTTTAAGGAAGACTGGTTAAATTTATCTCCCCAGTTTCCTTCTCAGGGGAAGATGTAGAAGATGTTGAAGCTGTGTGGGTTAGTCTTGTCCGGATCAAATTTTTTTGCCTTTTCACGTTGATAGGTGCAGTGGTATGCTATTGATGCATCTCTCAGCTGGGAGAGCCTAGACTTTTTCCAATTGCTCCTGGCCTTTCTTTACTGGGACAACTGCGTCCCCTAGTGGCTTGTCTTGGGCAACTGTGTGTAGACTAGGTCTCTGTATCTTGCCCAGCTGGTATGGACTGGCCAGCCTCAGGCAGCTACTCTGCTATGGCAGGGCCCCAGAGGGGTAATTGACGGGGGGGCTGTTTGGCTGTTTACCTCCGTGAGGGTTCTCAGAGCTGTTTCCCAGGGGGTTAGTGCACCCAGAGTTTCCTGGAATTTCCAGCAGCTGGACTGTGACCTGGGATGCTTCCATCCAGTTGTGGGGTCCCTGTCCCTTTAAGACTCAAAAAGCACTCGCTTTTCTTTGTCACAGGGGCGCTGGCTTTGGGACCCGCTCACACGTCTTACTGTCCTGCTTCCCTAGTTTCCAGCACTCCATGCATGCACTGTGTGTCTGCGCTCTGGTGCGGATGGCTGGGGCTGGGTGTTCAGCAGTCCTGGGCTCCCTCTCCCTTCCCGCTCCTACTCCTCTCCTCCTGCCAGGAGGTGGGGTGAGGGGCCTCGGGTCCCGCAGGGCCGGGGCTTGTATCTTACCCCTTTCACCAGGCACTGGGTTCTCGCAGGTGTGGGTGTAGTCTGGCTGTTGTCTTGTGTCTTCTGTTCTCTCTTTTATGGATAGTTGTATTTGTTGTATTTTCAAAAATATATATTTTTTTGGGAGGCAATTCCCACTGTCCTACTCATGCCGCCATCTTGGCTCTGCCTCCCAGATTTTCTATTTCTGTTAAGGATCATGGTTCATTCTCACAGTGCCTTTCTCACTTGTTTACATGTACTAATATTGGTAATTATGACTACATTGTTATTTTGTGCATTAGAAAGTTATTCTTTTTCTATCCTTTCTAGGTTGCCAATGGTATTTCTCAATTGCCTGTTTGAAACATCATTATCACATTAGAAACCATTCATTCATGTTTTATTCAAAATTTTTTGAAAATATTAGCTCATTGAAGACATCCCCAGAGAGTTACACTGATTTGATAAGATAATGCTTGTTTTTTAACCTTTTTGGATGATTTCCTTGAGTCTGGTTTTGGGGCTGATTTTCTGATTAGCTTTTTTGTGTCCCAGGGTTAACTAGTGCTACTGTGATTCCATATCTCTGAATTTTCAGATTTGGCTTCTATATTAAATGTAGCAAAATATCAGTAGTTTAGAACACACAATATTACAACATGTGGAAATCATTTGAATAATCAGGGTATCACTAAATTATTTAAAGAAGCCATATGCTGATTTCTGCCAACATTACTACACCAAAAATACTCTCCTTATCTTCAGGGATTATCATCTATCACTAAATTATATATCTTTCCTGACTTTTTATCTACTTGTTCAATTACTGAAAAGCAATATTAGACTCTCTACCTTTCATATCATTGTGGATGTCTCTATTTTAGTTAAATGTTGGCTTTATATATTTTGAAGCTCTGTTACTAGGTGTGCACACATTTAGGATTTCTCTGCCTTTTCATCATTATGAAATATTCCTCTTGGACAAAAAAAAACACACTCTGTGTTCATTGGCTGGAAAACCCCTAAGAGTCAACTCTGACATTTCAGTCACAGTCATTGCATATCCAAGCCCCATCACTATGTGTATTTTACCTTCAGTATTTTCTTGATTCTGTCTCCTTCTCTTGAAATCTATTCCCACCATATAGACTTTAATTTCATAATTGGTCTACCTTCTTCAGTCATGACTCCTTCAGAGTGGTTTTTATCAAATAAAAAATATGATTATTTCACTTCATAAAGCACCTCCATTGTTTCCCACTGCTTTTAATAATCAATTATTAATTTGGCCAACAGGGTCCTGAATAGAAGGTTATTTCTCTGTTCTTCTGGTTCATCTAAGTCATACTTTGATGACTTTCTTTGCTTTGCTTAAGATATAATTGTCTTCCTTGTATTACTTCTAATCATCAAGTCCCTGGAGTTATAGGCCTTTTCATATTCCATTTGTTCTTTAGAGAAAAATTTTCACTTTTCTTTTTACCTAGAAAACACAATTGTTGATCTCAATGCAAAAACTACTTCCTTAGGGAAGTCTTCCCTAACCATCCAGACCAGGGAACATTCTCCTATTTTATACTTTCCATAGTTCCATGTGCCTCTCACTCATAGCATTTATCATATTTGTACTTTTATGTATATTTTGGTATTAATAAATGCCTATCTGTTTTTATTAGAAAATAGGCCTTTTTATTAGGGACAGTTCTGTTTTGCTCACCAAAGTATGTATTCCTTGCCATGGTAATTGGGCAAATATTTGATCTCCAATAACTACTTGTTGAATGTACAAACCACATAAATGGACAAGAAGTATTCATGAGCATGTCTATGTTGATTAACATAAAACAAAATGAGTTTGGAGTTTATTTAAAAATTTTTTGGAAAATATTCATAGCACACCTTCCCACAAACTCTTGCTTTTCTCTTCTCTCCTAAATGGAATTGGTATTCTGACTTTTAGTGCTTACATGATTATTCTTTTAAAAACAAATAAATAATAGTAACTATTAAAATTATAGCATTTTCCTACAACCTGTACCCTGGTGTATTTTTGTAATCATTCTGTAACAATAAAGTTACTGTTCTGTTATTCTTTCCAGGTTATGCTATTAGCAGTAGAAATGCCAAATTAGAAATTCTTTTTTACCAATGAGACGTTTTTCCTTTAGCTGTTGTCACCCACCATCAGTACTTTCAACAAGAGAGAGATTTGATCAAATGCCACCTGATTTCTCTATGCATACTGAGTTATTAATGTCTAAGTATGAGCCAGAGATAATTTATTTAGAAAATGTGATATTTAATTTTCTTTAAAATGTAATTTCATTTTTTATGATTACTTTTATTTTTTATTTACAGAGATGATATACAATATTATATTGATTACAGGAATACAATATAATGATTCAACTATTGTACACCTGTGAGAAAACTGTATATAAAGAAAGAAATGGTTGTGATAAGTCAAATGGGGAGGACAATAAACATGTTCTTTTTATATCCATATATGTGAGTGAGTAGGTATAAAATTAGTTTCTATGTATGACATGAGAAGCTAGGTTATTATGTAGATTAAATAAGATAATTCCTGTATTTTCATTAGATCATTCTTTGCACTAAATGGGCACTTGGTAAATATTGATATTGCTATTCTTCTTCTTATTATAATTACTGGACCTGTTCTTATTTAACATTTAAACTGTATATCATTCTCATTTTTAAAATGTTCTGTATTACAGTATAAGGCTTTTAATGGCACACAAATGTTAATGGCCCAGCAATAGACCATTACAGAGAGCATTCCTTTCCAGCTGGCGTAATTCATTATGCTAAGTCCTCTAATGTTAGAGTTTCTTAAATCCATATGAAGAAAAATTGAGGAGGAATTGATTGAATAACAAGCTTTTACTATAATACTCATAAGTAAAAAGTGTGCCACATATTATGTTGCCAATTTATTTTGAACTATATTATTGTTTGCTTTAGTTCCTTATTTTACTATAAACAAATATTTCCCCAACTTCTAGGCATAGTATATAGTATATATTAAATAATAGGTTATAATGAATATTTGTTGAATACATTCATGTAATCCTGAACAATGTGTATAAAACAAATTATATTTCCCTTTAGTCAGTATGTCCTAATAATATGAAACTTGATTTACATTAATTTCAAAATATATGATTTAATATATCTTAAATTGGCATTTTTAATACAAAAATAGTTAATTTGTATTGGATATAAATTTAAATTATTTGGGAATACTTAGCATTTAAATTTTAAAGGAACAAGGATGAGAGAATGTAAGTGACTTATCTCAAGTCATGATACTAGCAATTAGGAAATTTTCGTCATATTCTCTATTTTAATCACTAGTATTTGCTTGCTTAATAAAGTTAGTCCATGAGAACTTCCCCAGGAGGAACAGTGTAATCATATATAAATGTACACAATGTTAATACTTAAGTATTATGTTACACTGATTTAATGTTTTTGTCATATGGGAGTATTGATGAAATTGGAAAGACTGGACCTAATTTAATATGTACATATATATATTTACATGCATTTATATTCTATAACATTCAGTTATAAAATGTGACATGATTATATAATTATTCCTCTTCTTTCATTTGTAAAAGTACAGTATTTTACAGATTTCATGATAACATAACTTTTTAATGCTATTTATCAATATAAAACTAATACTTGGTCAAAATTTTAAGTGGTAAATGTATATATGTAGCTATACATATGTGACAAGGTATTCCAATTCCTTTTCAGGCACTGCCATGCTGCAGTTATTTTAGCTTTTAGTACAAAGTCTTCTTTTACAACACAAAATTATCCTTCTTTCCTCATTTTTAATGCTTTTTAAAATTAGGCTCCTTTGTTTCCTTTTTTTTCTTTCTAGTCATACAGCTTTAAGGTTTATCTCTACATCTTTCTTGAATTTGCACTTCATGACCGCCAAGGTAAAATATCATAACTCAATCTCCCTAATTTACCAGAAGAAAAAAAATTGTTGATAGGACTCCATTAAATCAATTTTCTGTAATAAGAATTAGTGAAAAAGAGACTGTAATCACATTTTACCTTTCTAAGTCTGAGAGAGAAGGATAGTGATATTTCTGATGTTAGTTACCAGGAACATACTTTACTGCAAATATTTTGAAGGAAATTTTTATAATGCAGAACTGTGGGAATGATGAGATTATACTATAATGTATTAACAGCAATATTAAAATAAATGCTAATATTGAGTTCCATGTGAAGTATCCTACAATAAGTACTTTACATGCATTTTCTCAGTCCTCATAGTAACTTGATCAGGTGTATTTTATCACTGTACTTATGGATAAAAACACGGAGGAATGGTACATAGTGATCATGTAACACTGTCAGTAGGTCAACTTGAAATTCTACCATACCCATTTTGGTATGATTTCAGAACCAGAGTTTATAAATTCTCCTGCGGTAGCTTTTAAGATTAGATTTCTCTGGATAGGGGTATGATATATGACTCTGGAGTTTAGTTGGCTCGGTGGGCCTTTTTTTTTCAGGAATGCTCCACTACAAGCTTTCTTTCCATCAGATAGCTGCAGGATATTAAGAACAAGTACACACAGGTCTTTGTCATAAAAGCAGAACTTTATAAAAGTAGAGTGACTTTTCCTACAGTCCTTACTGGAGAAATCTCTAGAGATGGAGACAGCACAGGTTAGCAATGTAGGAATCTTTCCTGCACAGCAAGGAACAGAGAAATGGTGAACTATGAAGGTGCTTCTAATCACATCTTCCTTATCTCTCCTGAGTCCACAGAAACTTTTCTAATCCTGAAAAATGTACATTTAGCACATCTGAGTCCTAAGGGTAGATCAAACTTTTTCCTTTATATCCATTTTACCTGCAAATTCATCAAAAAGGGAGTCATTTGATTAGGTTCCTGAACTAAGAGTTAATAATACACCAACTCCTGAAAATGTTTACACAATATATAACAGCATTTTTACCAAATTTGTTTTTGTATTGATCCTGAGAGTTCAATAGATTAAGATTTTGCATAAAGATAGAACTTTGTTTTCTTTCAGTGAACACAAATTTGTCACACATAGAAGTTTATTGACTACTAGAAGTCACAAATATTAGGAAGAAGTATTAGCAGTCAATATTTTAAAATATGATATCACTCACTACTAACTTAAACATATTTCTTATGGAAAAGAATAATTAATATTTGAAGGCAGACAAAAGGTAAATTGAAGATAAATCTTAGCCAAAAGCTCATACACGAGAGTCAGTATCCTCAAAGGATGAACTCATATTTGGAAGTAAATGAAACATTTTTCACTTCTCCTGACAGAACTTGATTCCAAAAATGCCTTCTTTGCTTAGCTTCTCTGCATTTATGCCATCTGCCTTTACTCAGTTTTGATTTCTGTTTGGTTTCACTTATGAAGTAACATAAAATGAAATAACTCATTTAAAAGTTTTGAGAAACATCATATGTAGACACATAGAAACCACTCAGTAGCTGTCAGTTTCATATTATCAGATATAACTTATCTGTATGGAAAAGTCATTCTAAAATTCTGGGTTTTAGTCTGGCTACTTTGGTTAGTGAAAGAAACTACATTTGGAGCACAATAAATGCTCTGGGATTGATAGTTACTATACTGGAGTTGCATATCTTTGTGAAACCTAGTTTAATTATTCTGACTCAAACTAAGATTTTTCTCTGAATTCTATAGCATGTGTAGGTTTAAAATGGTATTTTTTTGGCCATTAGTTTTCCAAGCATTAGCATTTTCTGTTCTGCATTAATTGAAGGCAGTAATCAAGTTTTTAAAACTATGATAAATATTATAGTGAGGACTATAACTTTGTTGACTGCTTCCTCATTACTAGTCTATTATTGGACCTGTACATGCTACCATCTCATTTTACCTTTGGATTTCACAGTAAAGTACAATAGGTTTAAACTCAGTGAATTTTTTGGCCATCACTTACTTGATGATAGGCTTTACATAACATGTTTTCACCATTTATATTTAATTCTGTCCTCAAAAAGTGTATCTCTAACTGGGAATTACAGTATTACCATTTATCAGAGATTAGCACAGTCTAAATAATTTGCCTGAGATCACAAGTAGGGGCATTCATTCCCAGTATACCACAGCTGAAGCAGCACTGTATTAAAACTGAGAGCACCATATTGAATGCAGTGGAGTATTAAAGAAAAGAGATCCATTAGCTCTAGCTCAATATACTACATTAGGACTCTTGTAGTTCCTCCAAACACCCAGTTGTATATGCTTTTTCAATAACACAATGTTCTTTGTCTTTGTGTAAAGTAGTATTTAACATTTACCGATCAACTGAGTTTAGAGTTATTTTAATACCTTTCAGTAAAGAGTTTGACCTTTCAGAAGTTTGGAATTGTGTGTATTTGTGTGTGTGTAGCTATATTTCAATATATTTTTAATTTGTATTTTCCTTGGTAGTCACTACTATGGTTTAAATATAAAGCACTATATGTGATATTACTATGTGTTCTATGTTTACTTTTTTTGTGTATGATCAGAGAGGTTTTCTGGCATTTATCTTCCCAAGTATGTTCAGAAATTAAATAATGTGTAGTAATTTTTAGACACTGATCTTTTCATATCATGAATAGGGTCATCAATTTTACATCCTTAATTTAAATGTTTCAATGATAAGTGAAATGGTGAAAATATTTTATTATGATATTTGACTTGGCTTCATGAATGTTGATATAGCCATGCCTATTTATATCAAAGGTAAAAAGTGCTGCTAGATGTTGAGAAGTCTGAACAATTCATTTCAAGACACTGTGCTGGTCATGTTGTTCTTCAGTTGTATGGTCTATGCTGCTTTGCATAAGGTGGGCCCTTTTTGTAGTTGTAAAGCCCCTCCATGACTACTATTCTTCATTTTGCCTCTCCCATTCTTAGCTGTGCATGGAAATGTTCTGAAATAGTACAAGGCAGATCTGGTTAGAAACCACTTGCCACTCTTCATGATGTCATTATCTAGTGACCTCTGTGGGATGTTAGGGCATTCAGTCATGGATAGATCTGTTCTTGCCCATCCCTACCTTTGAGAATTTAGTTGAAAGGGATATGGTGGGACAGAAATAATTCTTCTATGGTAGAGTAAGCATTCTTTCTTCCATATTTTCCTTATTTGGCACTTTGACCAAATCTTTTGAAATCAAAGTCCAAAAATTAAATATGTTTTCACGTGCTATGAAAATAGTTTGATCACTAAAACTTTTAAACTCCTATTTAATCTTTTCTTGATTCTAGTGGTGGGTGACTAGTTAGGAGGACTTACTAAAACTAAGACTATAATTTTTGATAAATTTTAAAACAAAAAGTTGAATTCACTTTTCTTAATTTTTAATGGAGTCAGGATTACTCTCCTTTTCAAATTTGCATTTGGGATTTTTAATAATAGTTTTTATAAATGAAATTTATTCTGTTTTCAAAACACATCCAGATGTTTGTGAGGAAGAAAAATATGAATTTCCTGACATTTCAGTGACAAGGTTTACATTAAACTTTCATTGTCATTTTTCTTTAACTACATGTGGGAAAATACAATCCTGAGGGGAATTGCATTTGCATGTTGCTCAACAGCTTGGTGCCCTCAACTGTAGCACAGCAAAGTGCACAACAGGCCACCTGACTTCTCATAGCAGAGACTGAAATGGGAAATTGAAAAGAAATAATTTCATTCCACTCTACTTATTTGGTTAAGACTCACTTTGAAAATATGAAATGTCTTATTCAGTTTAATGTATGCAAATGAAGCCTATAGAAGATGACAGAAATCAAATGACAAAGACCTTCCCACATGCTGTAACTGAAACTAAAGCAGTTTTATACTGCTTTGGAGGGGAATGCCACAAAATATGGTTGAAGTGGCTGCAGATTGTATTAAAGATCATAATAGATGTAGGGGATTTATAACAAGGTTCAAATTAGAAGATAAGTAATTTAATGAGCAAACCATTAGACAGCTTTCATCTTTTCTATGTTAATTTTCTTCATTTTCATTCAAGCTTGAAAAAGGGGTTCATGACTTTGTTCCTTTGATAAGTTGTTATGTATAAAGGAGCTATCCAAATAATTTAGCCTATAGAACTCCTTTGGGTTAAACCCAGATAAATGAAGCAAAGAACAATGTTGGCTGTCTTTGTCTCTGTTCATAAAAACTATTGTCATATTATTAGCTCATTTCTTTTTACACAGTTTTAATTAATTTTAAATAGTAAAATAATAGATGTGGCTGCTCTTTGAAAATTTGAAAAGCATACACAATTTTAGTTGAATTTTTAGTATTGTTGTTATTCTACCCTTACATAAATTCCACATTTCCAGTACATGAGATATATACTTTGGTCATTACCATTTGATGACATTCAGTTTTTTAAAATTGAAGTATTGTGATAAAATCTAATGCGGGTTTCAAATGTACAACACAGTATTTCAACAGTTACACATATTATTAAATCCTCACCCCCTCTACTGCAGTTACTATGTGTCAACATAAAAAGATATTGCAGAATCATTGACTATATTCTCCATGCTGTACAACCATCAACATGACCAACTTATATTGTGACTGTGAATTATTGTGCCCATTTATCCCCATCACTGTCCTCCAACACCTGCACCAACTCCTCCCCCTTGGTCACCACCAGTCACTTCTCAGTGTCTATGGGTCTACTGCTGTTTTGTTCATTCTGCTTTGCTTTGTTTTTACATTCCACAAATAGGTGAAATCATATGATATTTGTCTTATTCTCCCTGGCTTATTTTACTGAACATAATACCCTCTAGCTTCATCCATGATGTTGCAAATGGAAGGATTTCTTTTCTTCCTATGGCTGAATAATATTACATTGAGTATATGTACTACATCTTCTTTATCCATTCATCTATTAATGTACACTTAGATTGCTTCCATATCTTGGCAATTTTAAATTATTCAGCAATAAACATGGGGTGCATATATCTTTTCGAATCAGGGATTTTATTTTCTTCAGCTAAATTCATAGAAGTGGAATTACTGGATTGAATGGTATTTCTATTTTTGTTTTTTTGAGAAACTCCATATTGCTTTCCACAGTTGTTGCACCAATTTACATTCCCACCAACAATATAGGAGGGTCCCCATTTCTCCATATCCTCACCAACATTTGTTATTTCCTGTTTTTTGGATAGTGGCCCTTCTAAATAGTCTGAGGTGATATCTCATTGTGGTTTTGATTTGGATTTCCCTGATGATTAGCAATGTGGGGAATCTTTTCATATACCTGTTGGCCATTTGTATTTCTTTAGAGAAATGTATGTTCAGGTCCTTTACCCATTTTTTAATCAGGTTATTTGTTTTTCAGATGTTGAGGTATATGAGTTCTTTATACATTTTGCATGTTAACGCCTTATCAGATGAATCATTTACAAATACATTCTTCCATATGGTAGGATGCCTTTTTGTTCTGCTGGTGGTGTCTTTTGTTGTACAGAAGCTTTTTAGTTTGATTTGTAGTCCCGCTTGTTCATTTTTTATTTTGTTTCCCTTGCCTAAGGAGATGTGTCCAGGAAAAACTGCTCATATTTATATTCAAGAGGTTTTTGCCTGTGTTTTCTTCTAAGAGTTTTATGGTTTCATGAGATAAATTCCGGTCTTTTATCCATTTCAAGTTTACTTTTGTGTATGGGGTTAGACAATAATCCAGTTTCATTCTCTTACATGTAGCTGTCCAGTTTTGCCAACAACCAGTTGTTGAAGAGGCTGTCTTTTTGCCATCGTATATTCATGGCTCTTTTGTCGTATATTACTCTACCATATATGCTATTGTTTATATCTGGGCTCTCTATTCTTTTGATCTATGGCTCTGTTTTTGTGCCAGTACCAAACTTTTTGATTACTGTGGCTTTGTAGTAGAGCTGATGTCAGGGAACATAATACTCCCAGCTTAGTTCTACCTTCTCAGGATTGCTTTGGCTATTTGGGGTCTTTTGTGGTTCCATATGAAATTTAGAACTACTTGTTCTAGTTTATTGAAGAATGATGTTGATATTTTGATAGGGATTGCCTTGAATCTGTAAATTGCTTTGTGTAGGATGGCTATTTTGACAATTAATTATTCCTGTCCATGAGCATGGGGTAGATTTCCATTTATTGGTGTCTTTAATTTTTCTCATGAGGGTCTTGTAGTTTTCAGAGTATAGGTCTTTCACCTCTTTGGTTAGGTTTATTCATATGTATTTTATTCTTTTTGATGCAATTGCAAACGGAGTTGTTTTCCTAATTTCTTCTGCTGCTAGTTTGCTGGTAGTATATAGGAATGCAACAGATTTTTGTGTTTTTGTGTTTAATTTTGTATCCTGCAACTTTTCTGAATTCAATTATTAGTCCTAATAGTTTTTTGGTGCAGTCTTTAGGGTTTCTATGTATAATATTGCCATGTCCTCTGCAAACAGTGACAGTTTAACTTCTTCCTTATGAATCTGGATGCTGTTAATCTCTCTGTGTTTTATGATTGTCATGCCTAGGACCTCCAGTACTATGTTGAATAAAAGTGGTGAAAGTGGATATTCTTTTCTTGTTTCTGATCTTAGAGGAAAAGCTTTCTGTTTTTCACTGTTAAGTATGATGTTGACTGTGGATTTGTCATATGTAGCCTTTATTATGTTGATGTACATATCCTCTAAAACCATGTTGTTGAGAGTTTTATGATGAATAGATGTTGAATTTTGTCCAATGCTTTTCCAGCATTTTTTGAGATGATGATGTGTTTTTAATACTTCTTTATTAATGTGTGTGATATTGATCAGTTTATGAATATTGTATCATCCTTGCATCCCTGGAATAAGTCCCACTGTCATGATGGATGATCTTTTTGATGTATTTTTTAATGTAGTTTGCTAATACTTTGTTGAGGATTTTGGCATCTATGTTCATCAGGGATATTGGTCTGTAATTTTCCTTTTTTTTGTGGTGTCTTTGGTTTGGTATTAGTGTGACACTGGTCTCATAGAATGACTACTTTTGTAATACTTTAAGAATGATGAGTATTAGCTCTTCTTTAAATGTTTGGTAGAATTCAGCTGTGAAGCCATCTGGACCTGTAGTTTTGATTTTTGGGAGGTTTTTTAAATTATGAATTCAATTTTATTGCTGGTAACTGCTCTGTTCAGATTTTCTCTTTCTTCCTGAATCAATCTTGGAAGGTTTTATTTTTTTAGGAAGTTGTCCATTTCTTCTAGGTTTTCCTATTTATTGACATAATTTTCATAGCATTCTCTAATAATTCTTCATATTTCTGTGGTATCCATTGTGATCAGTCATTCTTCATTTCTAATTTTGTTATGTGTGTACTTTTTTTTCTTGTTAATCTTGATAATAGTTTATTTTGTTTATTTTCTCAAAGAATCAGCTCATAGTTTCATTGGTTTTCTCTATTGTTTTATTATCCTCAATGTATTTATTTCTGTTCTGATCTTTATTTGTCCCTCATTCAGCTAACCTTGGGATTCATTTGTTATTTTTCTACTTTCTTTAATTGTGATTTTAGGTTGTTTATTTGGGTTTGTTCTTGTTTCTTGAGGTAGGTTTATATTGCTAGGTACTTCCTTGGTAGAACTGTCTTGGCAGCATCCTGCAGATTTTGGGCTGTTGTGTTAATGTTTTCATTTGCCTCCATGTACTGCTTGATTTCTGTTTTAATTTGTTCATTGATACATTGATTATTTAGAAGCATGTTGTTTACCCTCCATATGTTTTTTTGGCTTTTGTGTTCTTTTCATGTAATTTATTTCTAGTTTCATACTATTGTGGTCTGAGAAGCAATTTGATACAATTTTAGTCTTCTTGAATTTCTTGAGGCCTCTTTGTGATTTTGTATGTGATCTATTCTGGAGAACATTCCATGTACATTTGAGAAAAATGTCTATCCTACTGCTTTTGGAGGAATGTTCTGTAGATATCTGTTAAGTTGATTAGATCAAATGTATTGTTCAGTTCCTCTGTTTCTTGATTTATTTTCTGTCTGGTTGATGTGAGTGGTGTATTAAAGTCTCCTAAAATGAAGGTATTGCAACCTCTTTCCCACTTTAATTCTGTTATTATTTGTTTATATATTTAGGTGCTTCTATATTGGGTACATAAATATTTATAATGGTTATATCCTCTTGTTGGACTGACCCCTTTATCATTATGTAATATCCTTGTTTGTCTCTTATTACTTTGTTTTGAAGTCTATTTTGTCTGATATAAATATTGCCACTCCTGCTTTTTTCTCCCTATTATTTGCATGGAATACCATTTACCATTCCTCCACTTTGAGTCTGTGTATGTCTTTGGATCTGAAATCAGTCTCTTATAGGCAGCATATAGATGGGCTTGTTTCCTTATCCAATCTGCTACTCCATGTCTTTTGATTTGTGCATTCAGTTCATTTATATTTAAGGTGATTATTGATATGTACTCATTGGCATTTTATTAGTTGTTTTCTGGCTGCTTTTATAGTTCCTTTCTGTTCATTACTTCTTTCATTCTTTTCTTATTTTTTTTCATATAATCATTGTGATTATTTTAATTAAGGTATCATTGATATACAATCTTATTAAGGTTTCACATGAGCAACATTGTGGTTACTACATTCCCCCCTATTATCAAGTTCCCACCACTTCATACCACAAATACCTCATTGCAGTCACTGGCCATCAGCATAGTAAGATGCTATAGAGTCACTACTTGTCTTCTCTGTGCTATACTGCCTTCCCTGTTACCCCTCAATATTATGTGTGCAAATCATAATACCCCTTAATCCCTCACTTCCCACCCACCCTCCCCTATCCCTTTCACTTTGGTAACCACTTGTCTATCCTTGGGTTCTGTGAGTCTGCTGTTGTTTTGCTACTTTAATTTTTGCTATGTTGTTACACTCCACAGATGACTGAAATCATCTGTTACTTGTCTTTCTCCTACTGGCATATTTCACTATGCATAATATCCACTAGCTCCATCCATGTTATTGCAAATAGTAGGATTTGCTTTCTTGTTATGGTGCAATAATATTCTGTAATGTATATGTATCACATCTTCTTTATCCATTCATCTACTGATGAACACTTAGGTTACTTCCATGTCTTGGCCACTGTAAATAGAGGTGTGATAAACATAGGGGTGCATATGTCTTTTCGAACCTGTGATTTTGCTTTCTTTGGGTAAATTCCTAGGAATGGAATTCCTGGGTCAAATGGTATTTCTAGTTTTAGTTTTTTGAGGAATCTCCATATAGTTTTCCATAATGGTTGAACTAACTAACATTCCCAACAACAGTGTAGGAGTATTCCCCTTTCTTTGTATCCTTCCCAGCATTTGTTGTTCCTTGTCTTTTGGGTATTGGTCATCCTTAACTGTTGTGAGGTGGTATCTCACACTGTGGTTTTAATTTGCATTTCCCTGATAATTAGCAATGTGGAGCATCTTTTCATGTGCCTCTGTCATCTAAATTTCTTCTTGGGAGAAGTGTCTGATCACATACTCTGCCCATTTTTTAATACGGTTGTTTGATTTTTGGGTGTTGAGGCATGTGAGCTCTTTATATATTTTGGATATTAATACCTTATTAGATATGTCATTTATGAATGTATACTCCCATACTATAGGCTGCCTTTTTGTTTTACTGATGCTCTCCTTTGCTGTACAGAAGCATTTTAGTTTGATATAGTCCCATTTGTTCATTTTTGCTTTTGTTTTCCTTGCCTGAGGAGATATTTTCATGAAAAAGTTGCTCATATTCATATTCAAAAGAGTTTTGCCTGTGTTTTCTTCTAAGTTTTATGGTTTCATGACTTAAATTCATGTCTGATTCATTTTGAGTTTACTTTTCTATGTGGAGTTAGACAGTATTCCTGTTTCATTCTCTTACATGTAGTGTCCACTTTTGCCAACACCAGCATTTGAAGGGGCTGTCATTTCCCCACTGTAGGTCCATGGCTCCTTTATCATATATTAAATGACCATATATACGTGGCTTAATCTGGACTCTCTATTATGTTCCACTGGTCTATGGGGATGTTCTTGTGATTACCAAATTGTCTTGATTACTGTGGCTTGTAGTAGAGATTGAAGTTGGGGAGCATAACCCCACCTAGCTTTATTCTTCATTTTCAGGTTTGCTTTGGCTATTCAAGGCCTTTGGTGGCTCCATGTGAATTTTAGAACTATTTTCTGTAGTTCATTGAAGAATGCTGTTGGTATTTTGATAGGAATTGCATTGAATCTGTAGATTACTTTAGGCAGGATGGCCATTTTGACAATATTAATTCTTCTGATGCAAGAGCATGGGATGATTTTCCAATTTATTAGTGTCCTCTTTAATTTCTCTTAAGAGTGTCTTGTAGTTTTCAGAGTATAGGTCTTTCACTTCCTTGGTTAGGTTTATTCCTAGGTATTTTGTTTTTTATGATACAATTGCAAATGGAATTGTTTTCCTGATTTCTCTTTCTGCTAGTTCATCATTAGTAAATAAGAATGCAACAGATTTCTGTGTATTAATTTTGTATCCAGAAACCTTGCAGATATTAGTTCTATAGTTTTGGAGTGGATTCTTTAGGTTTTTTGTACAATATCATGTCATCTGCAAACAGGGACAGTTTAACTTGCTCCTTAACAATCTGGATGCCTTTTATTTCTTTGTGTTGTGTGATTTCTGTGGCTAGGACTTCCAGTACTATGTTGACAAAAAGTGGAAAGAGTGGGTCTTCTTGTCTTGTTTCCAATCTTAGAGGCAAAATATTCAGCTTTCTTCTTTTAAGTATGATGTCAGCTGTGGTTTTGTTGTATATGGCCTTTATTATGTTTAGGTACTTGCCCTCTATACCCTTTTGATTGAGAGTTTTTATCATGAATGAATGTTGAATTTTTGTTGAATGTTTTTATAGCATGGATGGGGATAATCATGTGATTTTTGTCCTTTTTGTTGTTATAGTGAATAATGTTGATGGATTTTCGAATGTTGTACCATCTTTGCATCCCTGGAATAAATCCCACTTTCTCATGATGGATGATCTTTTTGATGTATTTTTGAATTTGGTTTGCTAATATTTTGCTGAGTAATTTTTGCATCTATGTTCATCAGAGGTATTGGTCTGTAATTTTCTTTCTTTATGGTGTCTTTGCTTGGTTTTGGTATTAGAGTGATGCTCACCTCATAGAATGAGTTTGGAAGTTTTCCCTCCTCTTCTACTTTTTGGAAAACTTTAAGGAGGATGGGTGTTACGTCTTCTATAAATGTCTGATAAATTTCATCCATGAAGCCATCTGGTCTGGGCGTTTTGTTCTTGGGTTGTTTTTTGATTACCAATTCATTTTAATTGCTGGTAATAGATCTA
Source organism: Manis javanica (assembly GCF_040802235.1). NCBI lineage: Eukaryota > Metazoa > Chordata > Mammalia > Pholidota > Manidae > Manis > Manis javanica. The sequence goes on along the minus strand of NC_133163.1, from coordinate 57,005,106 downwards.
TTCAGATTATCTGTTTCTTTATGGGTCAGTCTTGGAAAGTTGTTGTTTTCTAGAAAGTTATCTATTCTTTTAGATTATCCAATTTGTTAGCATATAATTTTTCATAGTGTTCTCTAATAATTCTTTTTATTTCTGTGGTATCTATAGTGATTTTTTGTTTCTCATTTCTGATTCTGTTTATGTGTGTAGATTCTCTTTTTATTTTGATAAGTCTGACTAGGGGTTTATTTAGTTTTGTTTATTTTCTCAAAGTACCAGCTCTTTACTTCATTATTTCTTCCTATTGTTTTATTCTTCTTAATTTTATTTTTTCTGCTCTAATCTTTATTATGTCCCTCCTTCTACTGACTTTGGGCCTCATTTGTTCATTTTTTTCCCATTTCTTAAATTGTGAATTTTTATTATTACTTCTTTAGATAGACATGAATTGGTATATACTTTCCTGTAAGAAGTGCCTTCGCTGCATTCCATGTTTTCATTTGTCTCCATATATTGCTTGATTTTTGTTTTGATTTGGTCATTGATCCATTGATTATTTAGCAGTAGGTTGTTAAGCCTCCATGTGTTTGTGCGCCTTTTTCTTTTCTTTGCACAATTTATTTCTAGTTTCTTACTTTTGTGATCTGAAAAGTTGGTTGGTACAGATTCAGTCTTTGAATTTACTAATGCTCTTTTTGTGACTTAGTATGTGATCTATTCTGGAAAATATTCCATGTGCACTTGAGAATAATGTGTATCCTCTTGCTTTTGGGTGGAATGTTCTGTAGATGTCTGTTGGGTCCATCTGTTCTAATGTGTTGTTCAGTGCTTCTGTGTCCTTAGTTATTTTGTCTGTCTGATCTGTCCTTTGGAGTGAGTGGTATGTTGAAATGTCCTAAAATGAATGCATTGCATTCTAATTCCTGCTTCAATTCTGATAGTATTTGTTGCACATATTTGGGTGTTCCTATGCTGGGTACATTCATATTTATAACGGTTATATCCTCTTGGTGGACTGACCCTTTTATCACTATATAATGTCCTTCTTTGTCTCTTGCTACTTACTTTCTTTGTTTTGAAGTTTATTTTATCTGATACAACTCCTGCTTTTTTCTCCCTATTAGTTGAATGAAATATCTTTTTCCATCCATTCACTTTTAGTCTGTGTGTGTCTTTGTTTTTTAAATGAGTCTTGTAGGAAGAATATAGATAGGTCTTACTTTTTTATCCATTCTTTAACTCTATGTCTTTTTATTGGTGTGTTTAAACCATTTACATATAGGGTGATTAATGATAGATATGTACTTATTGCGTTTGCAGGCTTTGTATTTGTGGTTACCAATGGTTCAAGGGCAGCTTCTTTACTATTGAACAGTCTAACTTAACTTGCTTGTTATGCTATTACAAGCACATTCTAAAGATTCTTTTTTTTAAATTACTTTTTCTTCCTCCTTCACTCTTTATATATTAGGTGTGATCTGTACTCTTTATATATCCCTTGATTGACTTTGTGGGTAGCTGGTTTAATTTTGCATGTGGTTAGTAATTAATTGTTCTACTTCCTTTACTGTGATTTCATGTGCTCTGGTGACAGCTATTTAGCTTTAGCAGGAATTTCATCTATCAAAATCCCTTTAGAATACTCTAGAGATGTTTTGTGGGAGGTAAATTTCCTCAAGTATTGCTTACCTGGAAATTGTTTAATCTCTTCTTCAAATTTAAATGATAATCTTGCTGGGTAGAGTATCCTTGGTTCAAGGCCCTTCTGTTTCATTGCATTGAATATGTCATGCCACTCCTTTCTGGCCTGTAAGGTTTCTGCTGAGAAGTCTGATGATAGTCTGATGGGTTTTCTTTTATGTGTGGTATTTTTTTATATAGCTGTCTCCCTTTAATGCTCTCTCATTGTCCTTGATCTTTGCCACTTTAATTATATGTCTTGGTATTGTCTTCCTTAGGTCCCTTGTGGTGGCAGAGCTATGCATCTCCATGGCCTGAGAGGCTATTTCCTACCCCACACTGGGGATGTTTTCAGCAATTATCTTCTCAAAAATGCTCTCTATCCCTTTTTCTCTCTTCTTCTGGTACCCCTATAATGCAAATATTGTTCCATTTGGATTGGTCACATAGTTCTCTTAATGTTCTTTCATTCCTGGAGATATTTTATTCTCTCTGCCTCAACTTCTTTGTATTACTGTTCTCTAATTTCTATTTCATTTACCATCTCCTCTACCTCATCTAATCTGCTTTTAAATCCTTCCATTATTGTATGTTTCACTTCAGCTACTTTACTTTTCCAGATGTCTATCTCCCTCTTGAATTCGTCCCTTAGCTCTTAAATATTTTTTCTGTAGTTCCATTAGCATGCTTATGACTTCTATTTTGAATTCTTTTTCAGGAAGATTGGTGATTTCAGTTTCACTGAACTCTCTTTCTAGTGTTTGAGGGATTTTGGGTTTAACAAGGTTCTTCCGCCTTTTCATAATCCCTTTTCTGTGAGATGTTCTCTTTTCTCATATGTAGACTGGCTTTTGTATTCTTATTTCTGGTCAGTCTTTTAGGATTTGTTGTATTTGCTGTATTTTCATATTATATGTGTTTTGTGGAGTAGATTTCTGCCTCACTTCTCACACTGGCATCTTTTTTCCCCAGAATCACTTTTCTTTTGTTACTGATGGTCTTCTGTTATGTTGTAATTGGATTGCTCTTTTTTTAAATTAATTTGTTTTTGTGTGTGTGTATTTATTGTGGGCTTTAGTTTTGTGGTTACCAAAGGTTCAAGGATAGCTTCCTTACTAATTAAAAGTCTATCTTAAATTGCTGATCACTTTATTTCAAACAGAATATATAGGTATCTTTTTTCCTTTCTTCTTTCTCCACATTTTTCTTATTAGATGTCATAATGTGCTCTTTTGGTGTATCCTTTGACTGATTTTGTTTATAGTTGATTTTGATTTTCTTGTTTTGTTTTAATTTTGTACTTGCTTGGTAATTATTTGCTATATTGTTTTAATGTAGATTTATTTTTACTGGTGGAAGCTATTTAGCCTTAGGTTCATTTCCATCTGCAACAGTACCTTTAATATATCCTTTAAGGCTGGCTTAGTGCTGGTGAATTTCTTCAACTTTTGTTTATCTGGTGATTGCTTAATCCCTGCTTCAAATTTAAATGATAATCTTGCCAGGAGAGGTTTCTTTATTACAGATCCTTCTGATTCAGTATATTAAATATTTCATGCCACTCCCTTCTGGCCTGTTAAGTTTCACTGAGAAGTTTGATGACAGCCTGATTGTGTTTCCTCTATAAGTAATATTTTTTCTCCCTCGCCACATCAATACTCTCACCTTATCTTTGATCTTTGCCATTTTAATTATTATGTGTGTTGGTGTTGTCTTCCTGGGGTTGCTTTTGTTAGGGGCTCTCTGAACTTCCATGACTGAGTGTCTATTTCCTTCCCATACTGGGGAGTTTTCAACAATTATTTCCTTAAAGATACTTTCTATTCCTTTGTCTCTCTCTTCTCCTTCTGGGACCCCTATTAAGTAAATATTATTTCATTTTGATTGATCACATAGCTCTCTTATCATTGTTTCAGTCCTAGAGATCCTTTTTCCTCTATGTTCCTCAGTTTCATTGTGTTCCTGTTTTCTAATTTCCATCTCATTGACTGTCTTCTATATTTCCATTAATCTATTCTTCAATCCTTCCATTGTATGTTTCATTTCATTTATTGTTATTCTTCAGGTCTAAGTGGCTCTTTTTCATCTCTTCTCTGTTAAAGTCCTCCCTGAAGTCTTTTATATTTTTTCATAAATCTGCATGTTTATGACTTTTCCTTGAGGTCTTTATCAAGAACATTGGTGATCTCTGCTTCATTTAGCCTTCTTTCTTGTGTTTGTCCTATAGTTTTGTTTGGTACATATTCCTATGCCTCCTAATTTTGTCAGGGTTTCTATGTTTCTTCCTTTGTATTAGATGGATCTGCTAAGGTTTCTGGCCTACACAGTAATAGCTTTATGGAGGAGGTGTCCTGTGGTGCCTTGAAGCTCAAGACTCTACTCTCCAGTGCTTGATTCTACTTGGTAGGAATGCCAGCTGTTGTTGGTGTGCAGTATGTGGGGCCCACTTTCTGTCTGTCTGCTGGTAGTGGTCTGAGTCTGCTATGAGGCCTGTATGGTTAAGGAGGTGGGCAGGTCCATTATGCAGCTTGGTGGCAAGGCAGGATGCACAGCACTGGGCTTGGACACCCACAGGGAGGAAGGAGGTCTTAGGGTTGCAACCTCCCTGGTTGCACTGAAATGGGGCCAAGAAAGCTAGGACAGTCTTTCTGTATCTTCCAGGCAATAAAGTATAATGCCGCTGCTGGGTCAAGTGGGCTGGCTTGACAGCAGTGTGTGCAGGGAGGTGTCTTGGGGCTGAGTTTTCAGTGAGGGGTTTGTAGACTATGGGGCTCTGGAAAGTCCCCAAACCATTGGACTGAGGGAGGGCTTCAAGGTATCATCCTTCTGTGCTTTTGCCTGAGAAAAGATATTCATCAAACTCTGACCCCTCTGACACCCATCCCACTACTAACAAGTCTTTTAAACTGCCTCCTCCTCTTTGGGTCTCAGGACTGGCAAAGTATGGCTGTCCTTCAAAAGTGGCTAGAGTGTCAGACTTCCAGACTGTTCCACCTGTCCCTGGCATCCAGCTCCACTAATTACCAGGACCCAGTGTAATGTGGACTCATTCTCCCAAAGCAGATCTCCAGGGCCAGGTGTGTAGCATTACTGGGCACCTATCCCCTCCCCACTCTATTCCTTTTTCTTCCCCTGTGGGCTGGGGTCAGGGGAGGGTTTGGATCCTATTAAATTATAGAACTGCCACTTTATCCTCTTCTGTGTGATCTCTTCTTCTCCAGGTGTATGTGTTCTGTTCTGCAATCTTCAGTTCTTTTTCAGGTTTAATTGTATTTGCTGTATTTTCTTCTTATGTGTTTTTGGAAGGAGGTTTCTGCCTTTCCTACTCCTCCACTTTTTCCTCTACCCCAGCTCCTAGTTTTGTTACTACCATGTCTTTTTCATTTGTTTGTGGTTTTGTTGTGCTCTCTGATGGACTTTTAGCAGTGCAGGCTTTGAAGAGCCTACTATTTAATATAGTTTATAAATTGGTCTAAAATGTGCTGATATGAGTCTCAGGAGGCAATATAGTTCCTTGGTTTTTTTTGAGAAGTTTATATTTTAAGTTATACTTAAAAAGGCTATCAAAGGAAACTATGCACTTAATTTGAAGTCAAATAAAAAAAGGATTTAAACAAAAAAATCTATACATACTGTATTATTCAATAATATACCAATTATTTTATTTAGAGATTCTAATGATTTTTGCTTCTTCTACTATTTACCTATGTCAAATTGTACATAAACAGGTATTCCTCAATGTATTAATTTTAGGTATTTATTTTACAGTAGATGAATATTTACTGTTTTGTAAAAATCTTTTTTTTATAAATATCATTTTCTGATTTTCTTGTTTTTTGTTTTCCTGTTCTGTTTGATTAAATCAATAGTCAGTGTTTAAATTGACAAACTTTTGCAAATATTCACAAGTGAACCAAATGCCATATATATTACATAAAATAATATATATATATACACACACACACACACACACTATTTTCTTTTATGTTCTATCTTCCTGGATTTAATAGTTGATGTTTCTGAATTGAATTTTCTAAGGACATTGTGATTTACTTGTTCAAATATTCCCAGATTTAAAAAATATTATCAATATAATTTTAATATGTTTGAATTTATACAACATATCAGTTCAGTTTTTTTCCCTGCTGTTATGTTCACATAACTCCTGGCTCTCTTATTCCAAAAAGAAATGCTTGTTCTCTAGGTCAGAACTCTCACTTTGGGTATGCCTTTTGTTTCTCTCCTGACCTCCAAGTAAGGCAAATATTCACTAGATACAGGGACAGCATCACAAGCTCACCACTTATACAGAATCCTGTCTTTTCCTTTTTAAAAATGACTTCATTTTGTTAAGCCACATTCTCCTGATGCTTTGTATTAAATGACACATAGCAACTAAAAAATGTTTAATAATCCTTATTCTAGTTTGTTCATAAAACTTCATATTGTTCTCAGAATTGTGAATGCATTTCTGCACTATCTAGTGTTTGTTGGTGGTATTGCCAAGTGTGATTTCAATCTCATTTTCAATCTTTATAGTTTGAATATTTTTTCCTCACTGAGAGCCCAGAATTTTCTTTCTATCTTTGATTTTATATTTATTATTTTTCTTTTTCTAATCTAACTCTTAATAAACTTTTATATTTATACACATGAACTTTAGTTGTAAAAAAATTGCTTGCATTATACATTTGAAATGTTCTCTCTCATTTCTTCCTTCTCTATTAATTATGCTATATGTTAACCACTGGATTTGCTGCAATATTTGTCTATCTTTTTTTCATCTTTTTCCTCTCTTTTCCGTTGTTTTAACTTCTCACTGATTCCCTCATTTATTTTCAATGCTTTTATTGAATTTTTAATTCATTATAATTTTTAATTTGTAAGAGCTCATTGTTTTTATTGAATATTCAATTTACAGTATCATGTTCTTGTTCTATTTATGCAATATCATAGTTTTCAGTTATTATAGTTTCTTTTCAGGAGGCTGTCTTCTTTTCTCTGTATTACTAGTTTCTCTGGGCACACTTTTAGATTTTGTTTTTCTATTTTCTGCATTATATGCTCTCTCAAAATGGCTGCTGATTTTAGATACTAACTCTTACGAGTGATGCATGAAAGAGCTAATTATACTCTCAGTGTTCATAATCAGGTATGTCAATATCTGTAGGGCTCTTATCTCTGGTCATTCTTCTCTTAAAAACATATATCTCATTAGTCTTGCATGATTTGTGAGGCCCAATGCAAACTGGAAATGCAGACCTCCTTGCTTGAAAATTAAGAATTTCAAGACAGCAACTGCAGAACATTAAACTAAGATATGGTCCTTAAGACTAAAGAGATTGCATACCCATGAAAATGGCCTTATCTCCAGTATTTTCCTGATCCCGAGTGTTCTGGGAACTGCAGTCCTCTACAGTGAACACATCTTGGCTGGTTATACTTTCAGTTAATTCCCCATTTTTCAGCCCTATGCCTCACTTATTCTCTCTGCTTTTTTCTTTGTCCTCTGTTTTAAAGACTCACTCCAATTACTGAGAATAAGTGCTGTATTTTGGGGGTAGAGTGGTGTGTGTTCTAGCAGAATGGTAAGAGGCTGATACAAGTGTTCACACTCTGTACAGATGTTTAACACCCCCATCCCAATTTCAGCCTCGATGTTATATCTTCATTTTGGAATCTTGGTTCCTTTGAATGATTTTTCTCTTTTGATTTATCCCTTTTAAGGATTTAAATAGCTTTCTCTACCTTTCTGACTAAAATTCATCCCACTCTTCTATCTTTCAGTCTTTCATAGGTTTGTTGGAATCCCTAGTCTTTGATTACCTTCTTTCCTATTCTCTTTGTTCTTGTGATTTTTACCCATTTTTCACCTTTGTTTCATTTACTATGTACAATGGAAAATGAGATCACTTGTATGACCAATATGCCATAAGTGATTAATAATATTCAAAGTATTATTTTAAAATTTAAATATGGAAATATGGAAAGTATTTACCTTATTAGTACTCCACTTAAGAATAATATGATATATACTGAAACAATAATCAAATGAAGATATACTTTATTGACATTTCTTTTGTTAATATGGGAAATAAAGCAGAAATTGGGGAGAGAAGGAATTTAATATTGAGGGGACATATTAAAAATTAATTAAATGAAATAAGTCTTTAATCATCTTTCAAAACAACAGGGCAGTCCTACTTCAAAGTTCACGCATGAAATTAATTTTGTTTGCCCTCCCCTTAGTGAAGGGAGTGAGTGAGTGAGTGAAATTTTAGAAGTCCTCTAGCTGACTAAACTAACTCCATTATTTTCTTCATTACTAAAGATTTGTTGATGTAGCTAGTGAGAAAATGAGGTGCAAGCAAAAGTTTTGCCAAATATAAACATGGAAGAGGATAAGTCAGGAGAAATGTCATTGTTTAAAAGGGACATTACCCTTTTCTCAGTGGTTTGGTTCTCTAATGTTTCATAGAGCTCAATTTTTCTCTCTTATTTGATACAGCAGAAATAGTCCTGATATTATAGAATATATTCCTGTAAAGAGACTGAAATTACTCCTTTTTAAATTTGGAAACATCACTTATATTTCCATTTGATTGTTTTAATATATTCCAATCAAGGGATTGCTTGAAAATCATTTAGAAACTTTTCACTTGGAACTCTTCTTTGAACAACCAAAATGAAAGAGGGCATTGAATGTATGCAATTATAATATCACTGGATGGGGGGGTGGATGGGAAGAAGGGGTGGTAAACATATAGTTAAGTGTCTCGTGTCAGGAGTTTCCTTAGCAGGAAGAAAGCAGGTTAGTATGTGGTAATGCTACCTTTACCTTATTTCAAGCCTGTTCATAGAAATATGGAGAAATTTATCATTCTTATATCTAGCATGTATTGCTCTCAATATCATTTTCCTAAATGAACATTTTAAAAATATTCCAAATCATTATGGGCCTTTAGACCAATAACAGGCATGCATGTCAATGAACATCCTATAGTGCTCCATTCTTGATGTCTTGATATTAGCATAAGGACCTAGCAAGGGATTAAGTATACCAGCTGTGGTATCAGAAAGACCTGGGTCTTGAGCCCTGACTTACCACTTACTAGACAAGGGTAAGTTATAAACTCAGCCTAAGTCAAAGTTTTTCAAGTTTGTCTGCATGTTGGGCCTAGGAGTTTAAATGTATATATTCATCATTAGTGCTCCTTCCAGGGCAAATTATAACCTTTGGGGTTGGGGCCCGGCTTCATGGTGCTCTGTTTGTTATGTTAGTGTACAGCAAGGGTTGAGAACTGCTGTTTCTAGTCCTCATTTCCTTCCCTCATCTTTAAAATGGGTGTGATAATAGCACTAGTATATTGGGCTATTTTAAGAATTAAATGAAGAAAATTCATATAAAGAACATAGCAAGGTGCTTGGAACATTATAATTAAACCCTATCTCCCACTACCTGGCTGAACTATAAACAAAATTGAAGAAGAGTCTGTATCCTTCTTGTTCACTGTTTTATGGATGACGCTTAGAAAGTACTTTTCGTGGGTTCAATGAATCACTTGCACTTTGAGAAGGGGACAGAGCAATTGTAGTGTTGAATTTTGCTCAGCCTCGGAAACCTTTATAAAAGAAACAAACAAAAATACTGATTAAGTTCTGCTGTAGAATCACTTCTTCCATATTTATTAGTCCTAGTTATTTCTTTCAGGCCAATATACTACATCATCCTAATATATAGCTGTATGTGTCTTCCATTGTCCCTATAGAACTTAAAATTCCCCCGCCCCTCTTTTACTTCTTCCCTCCTCTCATTTTTCCTTCTTTCTCTTCCTTTTTCTCTTCCCTCCCTTCTTTATTTCCCCATTTGTCTCCGCCCCCTACTCTATTTCTATCTCTATCATCTAGACAATCTCTTGAAACTTTTAGTTTCAGGATAAATTGTTCTTCTCTTAACCTTGCCTGGCAGCATCCTGTCTAGTCTGCTTACTTACCACAGGCAGTAATTGTGAATTTGTTTTTTGAGCTCTAATACCTTCCTTCCTTCCTTGTACTTCAGGGCTACATATCAATAACTGACTGTCTCATCTTACAAATTAAAAATTACAAAATTACAAAAAAAAATTACAAAGTAGCTCCAATATTCACAGTGTTCTATTTCCATGGAGCCAGTTTTAATGTTCTTCACTAAATAACTTTTTATGCATTTATTCTCCAAATGTATTTGGGATCATTATTGTGTACAGGTCTTTTATTGATACTGAACAGAACACACACCTGGCCTCAAAGAAGGGCACAAGCCTGTGGAAGTCTCAGTAAACAAGCATATTATTATTGTACAGTGTGATACCTGCTGCTGGGGAAATATTAAGTACCTTCCCCTTATACTGCAGATGGCAAGGGTCTTCATTCAGTCCTGGCTTCATAGGAAGCAGTGTCAGGGGGTAATGAGTTATGGTTTAAAGAAGGAAAGTAGAGTAGCTCTGTGAGGGTTAAGGGGTAAGGGAGGTAAGATGTAGCTCAGTATTCTAGAGTGTGAGACAATCAGTGAGAAATGAGCCTGGAGAAATAGAGGAGACCCAGGTATTAAGGAGATAGGCCTATCCTTGGGACACAAGAGCAACCCTTAAAATTGCTTAAATAACTTGGATAATGCAAGGTAAAATTTCCCTGAAAAATAAGACTTTCCTGTTAGTGTGCAGGAATGTAAGAAGGGCAGGTAAAAACATACAAGGGAAATAGATACAGCATGATACCATTTTTAAGCCAACCAAAAACAATCACACTTTTAATTAATTATAGTAGCAAAAATTTGTTTAGTACCTACTATATACAATATATTTTTCTAAGAACCATACACATAGTAACCACCCTATAAGTTAGATTCTATTATTGTAGAATTATTATTTGTTACCATTTTGTTGGTATGTGAATGGAAGAGATAGTAAGTAGTGATACTTAACTGGAAAGATATGAAGGCCATGCCACCTGAGGTCAAATCTGTCCACCACTTATTTTCTGTAACTTTAGACAAATCACTTAATATGTATAAGTATATTTACACATTCTTAGTAGTTATTTTGTGGTGGTTCAGGGTTTCTTCAACCCATACTGTCCTTATTTTGTTCAGTGGATCTTAAGATAGTGTCAAAAGAGGTAATAAGTAATAGCAAGAAAAATGGACGTTTCTTCTGAGTGAAGTCAAGCTCTGTAGATCCATCAAAAAAACAATCAAACAAAAACTAGATGAAATGAATTGCCTGTAAGCAGGGACTCTGGAATCTGGAACAGGTTAATCAGTGGAATGGTACAGGAAGAAAGGGACATGAGTAGACAGATTCTCTGATGTCCTTTGGGGAAAAGGGGAGTTCATTTGAATTATAAAGCAACCTCATAGAAAATACATGTGACTTTTGGAATCTTATCTTCATTGCTTCTCAACTGTGTGACTTTGGCAGATTACTAAATCTCTCTTTGCTCAGTTTCCTACTCCAAACCTATGTTAATAATACTGTTGAATTCATGAGATGCTGTGAAGATTAAATGAGTTAATAAATTCAAAATATTTAGTAGTGCTGGCACACAAAGCTATCATATCTGTTATCCATTATTATTATTAAGACATCCTTTGGATTTCATGTGTTAGTGTGTTTGTTTAATAGCAAATTGTATATAATTCTAATCATTTTAAAAACTTTAGAGCTATACACAAGAGTTTACTATCTTTGCTTGCTGAACTGTGCATATTGTCTGACTTGCTAGATTCAAAGTATACTTCTAATGCCAGTCAGGGAGAGACTCTAAATTGTGAATAGTGCCCAGGAGAGGGGGCCAGCACAACAATTATTAATGAATGGCAATTGACATCCCTCCTCTGTGAAATAGGGTGGTCATCTCCAGTGTACCCACTTGGGAAGTGTTATGTCAAAAAGGGATGTTTCAAGCACAGTGCAGGAACTTAGGTTCACAATTTCATGCAGGAATATTGAAGAAATAATGCTCATGGAAGATGACTATGTACACCTGTTATCTAACATGAGCTGTAAAATTAATGGTGGTTATTTTGTATGTGTTTTTTTTTTTCCTGGGGAAGGAAAGATCTCTGAGTGATATGATTACTATAAGACAAAAAAAAACCCTCATATTTTTCAAGTGGCCAAATGGTTTGCTTAGGAAGAAAAAATCTGGGCTACACAGTGATCACCCTTAGGGTAAGATGAAAGAAAAAAATTTCTTAGAGTTTGAAATACACAGCTGGTAATGCAGACATAGATCCTTTAAGTTGGAAGAAGGAGTGAGAGCTGGGAAGGCTTTTGCACCTGTATTTGATGAGTTGCTGAATTTAGAACAAGTTTTTTTGCAGGGCAGAAATCTCTGTAGAAGCATAAGTTTTCCAGCACCCAGCAGAGAAAAGATAAAAGAACTTGCAGTTTTATGAGATCAGATTTTTTTTCTCAGTATTGTAGCCTGTACTGGAAATAAGTGACACAAAATCAAAGATCAAGCACACGCTTACATGAGCAGCTTTGGGCCAGGGAAATAGTAACCAACTTTAACACACAAAAATTCCTGATCTTATCCAAATTTAAATGCTAGATAAGCAAGTTGAAGAAAAAAACATTAAAGTGACAAGTAAGACTGGGTGACTGAGGGGAGGTGTCTGACCCTCAATCACATCTTCACGCATGGAAGAGTTATGGTTTGACACAATTGCAGGCAGCAGTGAAGACAGCAGATATCAGAAAATCATGTATTTTAAATTAGCATAGAGTAGGCTGTGGGACTCCGGAAGTTACCACTAGTGTTGACTGTACTCTTCTAGTATAGATAGAATGAGCAAATGCTCTGAAATCCACCCAATTAAGAAATCCCTTCTTGTAAAAAAAAAAATTGTGAACATAGACAGAGCTAGGGTGCTGGGAAATTGACAAAGGTTCCAGAACAGAGCCATTAAAATTCCAGAGAAAGAGGCTGCATACTGAATGAATGTGGGCTGTGCCAAAAAAGATTCAGACAACTTTAAGCAGGTTGGTGAACCCTCAGTTAAGAGACATGAGCAGAAATTATGGGTCATTAATGCAAAATGGTACTGGATAGTGAATAACAAGTTACTGTTGTTTTTAGCCATGAGAATAGTGCTTGATTTCTGTCGCTGTACAATACCTTGCAGTTACAGTTCATCATACGGACTACAAACAGACTGCAGTAATCTAGGGAATAGTGTGCGGATGAGACTGTGGAGGCTACACAATTATCGCAGTTCTGCAAAGGTGTGTCTAGATCTCACATCTGCATGATTCATTCATGCATGATTTATTCATCTGCATGACTGAATAAATGTTCTATTTGAGATCAACTAAAATTTGTTTCTCATGTTGCATCCTATTGTTGCCTATAGGATGGATTACAATGTATTTCTATACTTGCTAAGAGAATCATTTGGAAAACACCAGGAACTGATGGGCACAGTTTCTGAGACATTTGAGGCACATTTGATTTTGATAATTTCTTAGCCCCTGTTTATTTTTCATTTTCTTGAAATTTTTTTTGCCAAAGTATACTTGGTATACAATATTATGTTGGTTTGAGGTGTACAACATGACATTCCCACTAGCACTGTACCAGAGTTTACCTTTCTCCACTTCCTCAGCAACACTTGTTATTTCTTGTCTTGTTGATATTAGCCATTCTGACCGCTGTGAGGTGATATATTATAGTAGTTTTGATGTGCATTTCCCTGATAAAGAGTGCTGTTGAACATCTTTTCATTTGCATGTTTGCCATCTGTATGTCTTCCTTTTAGAAAATGTCTAGTCATGTCCTTTGTCCATTTTTTAAATTAGGTATGATTGATATACACTCTATGAAGGTTTCACATGAGAAACAAAATGGTTACTACATTCACTCATATTATCAAGTCCCCGCCCATATCCCATGGCAGTCACTGTCCATCAGTGTAGTAAGATGCCACATAGTCAATATTTGCCTTCTTTGTGCAACGCTGTCTACCCCATGATTCCCCCAACACCATGTGTGCCAATCATAGTACCCCTCAATCCCTTTCTCCCACCCTTATACCTCCCCTCCCCTTTGATAAGCTCTAGTCCCTTGGAGTCTGTGAGTCTGTTGCTGTTTTGTTCCTTCAGTTTTGCTTTGCTGTTAATACTCCACAAATGAGGGAAATCATTTGGTACTTGTCTTTCTCCACCTGGCTTACTTCACTGAGCATAATATCCTCCAGCTCCACTCATGTTGTTGCTAATGGTAGGATTTGTTTCTTTCTTATGTCTGAATAGTATTCCATTGTATATAGGTACCACCTCTTCTTTATCTATTCATTTACTGATAGACACGTAGGATGCTTCCATATCTTGGCTATTGTAAATAGTGCTGCAATAAGCATAGGGCTGCGTATGTCTTTTTGAATCTGAGAAATTGTATCCTTTGGGTAAATTTCTAGGAATGGAATTCCTGGGTCAAATGGTATTTCTACTTTTAGTTCCTTGAGGAATCTCCATATTGCTTTCCACAATAATTGAACTAGCTTACATTCCCACCAGCAGGGTAGGAGAGTACCCCTTTCTCTGCATCATCACCAACATTTGTTGTTCTTAGGCTTCTCAATGCTTGCCATCCTAACTGGTGTGAGGTGATACCTCATTATGGTTTTATTTGCATTTCTCTGATGACTAGTGATATGGAGCATCTTTTCATGTGCCTGTTGACCATCTGAATTTATTCTTTGGAGAAGTGTTTGTTCATATCTTCTTCTAATTTTTTAATTGGATTATTTGCTTTCTGGTTGTTGAAGTGTGTGTGTTCTTTATATATTTTGGATGTTAAACCTTGTTGGATATGTCATTTACAAATATATTCTCCCATACTTTAGGATGTCCTTTTGTTCTGCTGATGATGTCCTTTGCTGTACTGAAGATTTTTAGCTTCATGTAGTCCCACTTGTTCATTTTTACATTTCTTTCCCTTGCCCAAGGAGATGTGTTCAGGAAAAAGTTGCTCATGTTTATATTCAGAAGATTTTTGCCTATGTTGTCTTCTAAGAGTTTTATGGTTTCATGACTTACATTGAAGTCCTTGATTCATTTCAAGTTTTCTTTTGCCTATGGGGTTAAACAACAATCCAGTTTCATTCTCTTGCATGTAGCAGTCCAGTTTTGCAAACACCAGTTCTTGAAGATGCTGTCATTTCCCCCATTGTATGTCCAGGGCTCCTTTATCATATATTAATTGATCATATATCCTTGGGTTTATATCTGAGCTCTCTAATATGTTGCATTGGTCAATGGGTCTTTTCTTGTGCCAGAATCAAATTGTCTTGATTGGTGTGGCTTTGTAGTAGTGCTTGAAGTCAGTTAATGTAATCCCCCCAACTTTATGCTTCCTTCTCAGGATCACTTTGGATGTTCAGAGTCTTTTGTAGTTCCATATGAATTTTAAATTATCTGCTCTAGTTTGTTGAAGAATGCTGTTGGTATATTGATGAGTATTTCGTTGAATCTGTAGATTGCTTTAGGCAGGATGGCCATTTTGACAATATTAATTCTTCCTGTCCATAAGCACAGGATGTGTTTCCATTTATTTGTATCTTCTTTAATTTCTCTCGTGAGTATCTTGTAGTTTTCAGAATATAGTTATTTCACTTCTTGGTTAGGTTTATTCCTAGGTATTTTATTCTTTTTGATGAAATGGTGAATGGAATTGTTTTCCTGATTTCTCTTTCTGCTAGGTCATCATTATTGTATAGGAATGCAACACATTTCTGTGTATTAATTTTGTATCCTTCAACTTTGCTGAATTCAGATCTTAGATCTAGTAGTTTTGGAGTGGATTCTTTAGGGTTTTTTAATGTACAATATCATGTCATCTGCAAACAGTGACAGTTTAACTTATTCTTTACCAATCTGGATGCCTTTTACTTCTTTGTGTTGTCTGATTGCATGACTTGGACCTCCAGAACTATGTTGAATAAAGGTGGACAGAGTGAGCATTCTTGTCTGGTTCCCTATTTTAAAGGAAAGGCTTTTAGGTTCTCACTGTTAAGTATGACGTTGGCTGTACTTTATCATATATGGCCTTTATTATGTTGAAGTACTTGCCCTCTATACCCATTTTGTTGAGAGTCTTTATCATGAATGGATGGTGAATTTTGTTGAATGCTTTTTTGACATCAATCTATGGAGATGATCATGTGGTTTTCATACTGCTTTTTGTTGATGATATTGATGGATTTTCTAATATTGTATCATCCTTGTATCCCTGGAATAAATCCCAAGTGTTCATGATGGTTGATCTTTTTGATGTTTTCTTTAATTCACTTTGCTAAAATTTTGTTATATATTTTTGCCTCTATGTTCATCAGGAATATTTGTTTGTAATTTTAATTTTTGTGGTGTCTGCCTGGTTTTGATATCAGAATGATGCTGTCCTCATAGAATGAGTTTGGAAGTATTCCTTTCTGTTCTACTTTTTGGAAAACTTTAAGGAGGATGGGTGTTAGATCTTTACTAAATGTTTGATAAAACTCAACTGTGCGCGGAGCCAGGATGGCGGCGTGAGAAGAGCAGTGGAAATCTCCTCCCAAAAACACATAGAGCTATGAAAATATAACAAAGAAAAATCTTCCTAAAATAGAGACCACAGGACACAGGACAACATCCAGACCACATCCACACCTGCAAGGAACCAGCGCCTTGCGAAGGGGGTAAGATATAAGCCCCGGCCCGGCGGGACCCGAGCGCCCCTCCCCCCGGCTCCCGGCGGGTGGAGAGAAACTGGAGCGGTTTTTTTTTTTTTTCTTGGCGAGCGCTTTTTGGAAGCCTTAGAGGGACGGGCCCCCGTTGCTGGGGAGGCAGGGTGGCGGGACCGGTGAGCAGGTGCCTGGGAATGGCGCCGGAGGACAAAGAATATCCCGCGTTTCTCCCTGCGGGACCGGCGGGCGGGTGCCTGAGACCAGTGCCTGAGGACGGAGGAGGTCGCGCGTTTTTCCTTTTTTTTTTTTTTTCTCTCTTTTTGGCGAGCGCTTTTTGGAAGCCTTGAAGGGACGGGGACCCCAGTGCTAGGGAGGCAGGGTGGCGGGACTGGTGAGCGGGTGCCTGTGACCGGCGCCTGAGGACAAAGAATATCCCGCGTTTTTCCCTGTGGGACCGGTGGGTGGGTGCCTGAGACCGGCACCTGAGGACGGAAGAAATCGCGTGTTTTTCCCCTTTTTCTCTCTCTTTTTGGCGAGTGCTTTTTGGAAGCCTTGAAGGGACAGGGACCCCGGTGCTAGGGAGGCAGGGCGGCGGGACTGGTGAGCGGGTGCCTGGGACCAGTGCCTGAGGACAAAGAATATCGAGCGTTGCTTCCCTGCGGGACTGGTGGGTGGGTGCTTTTTGGAAACCTTGAAAGGACAGGGACCCTGGTGCTAGGGAGACAGGGCAGCAGGACCAGTGAGCGGGTGCCTGGGACCGGCAACTGAGGAAAAAAAAAAAAAATCGCTTGTTTTTTCCTTTTTTTTTTCTTTCTTTCTGTTCCCTCTCTCATTGTTGCTGTTGTTGTTTTGGTTTGGAGAGTGCTTTTTGGAAGTCTTAAAGGGGCAGGACAGGTCACTTAGACCAGAGGCAGGGAATCTGGGGATCTCTGGGCACTCTAACCCCCTGGGCAGCAGGGAGCACAGAGGCCCCTTACGGAGATAAATAGCCTCCTGGCCGCTCCCCATCCAACGGGGCTCCACCATTTTGGAGGAACAGCCCCAGCCAGGCCAAGCCCACAGCAACAGCGGAGATAAACCCCAAAGCAACTGGGCGGGAAGCAGAAGCCCTGTCTGCGCACAGCTGCCCAGCACAAGCAACTAGAGGTTGCTAGTCTCCCAGGAAAAGGCTACAAACCAACAAGAAGGGAAGCTCTTCCAGCAGTCACTTGTACCAGCTCTGCAAACTATCTCTATCACCATGAAAAGGCAAAACTACAGGCAGACAAAGATCACAGAGACAACACCTGAGAAGGAGACAGACCTAACTAGTCCTCCTGAAAAAGAATTCAAAATAAAAATCATGAACATGCTGACAGAGATGCAGAGAAAAATGCAAGAGAAATGGGATGAGATGCAGAGAAAAATGCAAGAGCAGTGGGATGAGATGCAGAGAAAAATGCAAGAGCAGTGGGATGAAGTCCGGAAGGAGATCACAGATGTCAGGAAAGAGATCACAGAAGTGAAACAATCCCTGGAAGGATTTATAAGCAGAATGGATAAGATGCAAGAGGCCATTGAAGGAATAGAAGCCAGAGAACAGGAACGTATAGAAGCTGACATAGAGAGAGATAAAAGGATCTCCAGGAATGAAACAACACTAAGAGAAATATGTGACCAATACAAAAGGAAAAACATTCGTATTATAGGGATACCAGAAGAGGAAGAAAGAGGAAAAGGGATAGAAAGTGTCTTTGAAGAAATAATTGCTGAAAACTTCCCCAAACTGGGGGAGGAAATAATCGAACAGACCATGGAATTACACAGAACTCCCAACAGAAAGGATCCAAGGAGGACAACACCAAGACACATAATAATTAAAATGGCAAGGATCAAGGACAAGGAAAGAGTTTTAAAGGCAGCTAGAGAGAAAAAGGTCACCTATAAAGGAAAACCAATCAGGCTAACATCAGACTTCTCAACAGAAACCCTACAGGCCAGAAGAGAATGGCATGATATACTTAATGCAATGAAACAGAAGGGCCTTGAACCAAGGATACTGTATCCAGCACGACTATCATTTAAATATGATGGTGGGATTAAACAATTCCCAGACAAGCAAAAGCTGAGGGAATTTGCTTCCCACAAACCACCTCTACAGGGCATCCTACAGGGACTGCTCTAGATGGGAGCACCCCTAAAAAGAGCACAGAAAAAAACACACAACATATGAAGAATGGAGGAGGAGGAATAAGAAGGGAGAGAAGAAAAGAATCTCCAGACAGTGTATATAACAGCTCAATAAGCGAGCTAAGTTAGGCAGTAAGATACTAAAGAAGCTCACCTTGAACCTTTGGTAACCACAAATCTAAAGCCTGAAATGGCAATAAGTACATATCTCTCACTAGTCACCCTAAATGTAAATGGACTTAATGCACCAATCAAAAGACATAGAGTAATAGAATGGATAAAAAAGCAAGACCCATCTATATGCTGCTTACAAGAAACTCACCTTAAACCCAAAGATAAGCATAGACTAAAAGTCAAGGGATGGAAAAACATATTTCAGGCAAACAACAGTGAGAAGAAAGCAGGGGTTGCAGTACTAATATCAGACAAAATAGACTTCAAAACAAAGAAAGTAACAAGAGATAAAGAAGGCCACTACATAATGATAAAGGGCTCAGTCCAACAAGAGGATATAACCATTCTAAATATATATGCACCCAATACAGGAGCACCAGCATATGTGAAGCAAATACTAACAGAACTAAAGAGGGAAATAGACTGCAATGCATTCATTGTAGGAGACTTCAACACACCACTCACCCCAAAGGATAGATCCACCGGGCAGAAAATAAGTAAAGACACACAGGCACTGAACAACACACTAGAACAGATGGACCTAATAGACATCTATAGAACTCTACATCCAAAAGCAACAGGATATACATTCTTCTCAAGTGTACATGGAACATTCTCCAGAATAGACCACATACTAGCTCACAAAAAGAGCCTCAGTAAATTCCAAAATATTGAAATTCTACCAACCAATTTTTCAGACCACAAAGGTATGAAAGTAGAAATAAATTCTACAAAGAAAACAAAAAGGCTCACAAACACATGGAGGCTTAACAACATGCTACTAAATAATCAATGGATCAATGAACAAATCAAAATAGAGATCAAGGAATATATAGAAACAAATGACAACAACAACACTAAGCCCCAACTTCTGTGGGATGCAGCGAAAGCAGTCTTAAGAGGAAAGTATATAGCAATCCAGGCACACTTGAAGAAGGAAGAACAATCCCAAATGAATAGTCTAACATCACAATTATTAAAACTGGAAAAAGAAGAACAAATGAGGCCTAAAGTCAGCAGAAGGAGGGACATAATAAAGATCAGAGAAGAAATAAACAAAATTGAGAAGAATAAAACAATAGCAAAAATCAACGAAACCAAGAGCTGGTTCTTTGAGAAAATAAACAAAATAGATAAGCCTCTAGCCCAACTTATTAAGAGAAAAAGAGAGTCAACACAAATCAACATAATCAGAAATGAGAATGGAAAAATCACGACAGACTCCACAGAAATACAAAGAATTATTAAAGACTACTATGAAAACCTATATGCCAACAAGCTGGAAAACCTAGAAGAAATGGACAACTTCCTAGAAAAATACAACCTCCCAAGACTGACCAAGGAAGAAACACAAAAGTTAAACAAACCAATTACAAGCAAAGAAATTGAAACAGTAATCAAAAAACTACCCAAGAACAAAACCCCGGGGCCGGACGAATTTACCTCGGAATTTTATCAGACACACAGAGAAGACATAATACCCATTCTCCTTAAAGTGTTCCAAAAAATAGAAGAAGAGGGAATACTCCCAAACTCATTCGATGAAGCCAACATCACCCTAATACCAAAACCAGGAAAAGACCCCACCAAAAAAGAAAATTACAGACCAATATCCCTGATGAATGTAGATGCAAAAATACTCAATAAAATATTAGCAAACAGAATTCAACAGTATATCAAAAGGATCATACACCATGACCAAGTGGGGTTCATCCCAGGGTGCAAGGATGGTACAACATTCGAAAATTCATCAACATCATCCACCACATCAACAAAAAGAAAGACAAAAACCACATGATCATCTCCATAGATGCTGAAAAAGCATTTGACAAAATTCAACATCCATTCATGATAAAAACTCTCAGCAAAATGGGAATAGAGGGCAAGTACCTCAACGTAATAAAGGCCATATATGATAAACCCACAGCCAGCATTATACTGAACAGCGAGAAGCTGAAAGCATTTCCACTGAGATCGGGAACCAGACAGGGATGCCCACTCTCCCCACTGGTATTTAACATAGTACTGGAGGTCCTAGCCACGGCAATCAGACAAAACAAAGAAATACAAGGAATCCAGATTGGTAAAGAAGAAGTCAAACTGTCACTATTTGCAGATGATATGATACTGTACATAAAAAACCCTAAAGACTCCACTCCAAAACTACTAGAACTGATATCGGAATACAGCAAAGTTGCAGGATACAAAATTAACACACAGAAATCTGTAACTTTCCTATACACTAACAACGAATCAATAGAAAGAGAAATCAGGAAAACAATTCCATTCACCATTGCATCAAAAAGAATAAAATACCTAGGAATAAACCTAACCAAAGAAGTGAAAGACTTATACTCTGAAAACTACAAGTCACTCTTAAGAGAAATTAAAGGGGACACTAATAAATGGAAACTCATCCCATGCTCATGGCTAGGAAGAATTAATATCGTCAAAATGGCCATCCTGCCCAAAGCAATATACAGATTCGATGCAATCCCTCTCAAATTACCAGCAACATTCTTCAATGAATTGGAACAAATAATTCAAAAATTCATATGGAAACACCAAAGACCCCGAATAGCCAAAGCAATCCTGAAAAAGAAGAATAAAGTAGGGGGGATCTCACTCCCCAACTTCAAGCTCTACTACAAAGCCATAGTAATCAAGATAATTTGGTACTGGCACAAGAACAGAGCCACAGACCAGTGGAACAGATTAGAGACCCCAGAAATTAACCCAAACATATATGGTCAATTAATATTTGATAAAGGAGCCATGGACATACAATGGCAAAATGACAGTCTCTTCAACAGATGGTGCTGGCAAAACTGGACAGCTACATGTAGGAGAATGAAACTGGACCATTGTCTAACCCCATATACAAAGTTAAACTCAAAATGGATCAAAGACCTGAATGTAAGTCATGAAACCATTAAACTCTTGGAAAAAAACATAGGCAAAAACCTCTTAGACATAAACATGAGTGATCTCTTCTTGAACATATCTCCCCGGGCAAGGAAAACAACAGCAAAAATGAGCAAGTGGGACTACATTAAGCTGAAAAGCTTCTGTACAGCGAAAGACACCATCAATAGAACAAAAAGGAACCCTACAGTATGGGAGAATATATTTGAAAATGACACATCCGATAAAGGCTTGACGTCCAGAATATATAAAGAGCTCACACACCTCAACAAACAAAAAACAAATAACCCAATTAAAAAATGGGCAGAGGAACTGAACAGACAGTTCTCCAAAAAAGAAATACAGATGGCCAAGAGACACATGAAAAGATGCTCCACATCACTAATTATCAGAGAAATGCAAATTAAAACTACAATGAGGTATCACCTCACACCAGTAAGGATAGCTGCCATCCAAAAGACAAACAACAACAAATGTTGGCGAGGCTGTGGAGAAAGGGGAACCCTCCTACACTGCTGGTGGGAATGTAAATTATTTCAACCATTGTGGAAAGCAGTATGGAGGTGCATCAAAATGCTCAAAACAGACCTACCATTTGACCCAGGAATTCCACTCCTAGGAATTTACCCTAAGAACGCAGCAATCAAGTTTGAGAAAGACAGATGCACTCCTATGTTTATCGCAGCACTATTTACAGTAGCCAAGAACTGGAAGCAACCTAAATGTCCATCTGTAGATGAATGGATAAAGAAGATGTGGTACATATACACAATGGAATACTACTCAGCCATAAGAAGTGGAAAAATCCAACCATTTGCAGCAACATGGATGGAGCTGGAGAGTATTATGCTCAGTGAAATAAGCCAAGCGGAGAAAGAGAAATACCAAATGATGTCACTCATCTGAGGAGTATAGGAACAAAGGAAAAACTGAAGGAACAAAACAGCAGCGGAATTACAGAACCCAAAAATGGACTAACAGGTACCAAAGGGAAAGGAACTGGGAGGATGGGTGGGCAGGGAGGGATAAGGGGGGGGAAGAAGAAGGGGGGTATTAAGATTAGCATGCATGGGGGGGAGGGAACAAGGGGGGGTTGGGCTGCACAACACAGAGAGGACAAGTAGTGACTCTACAACATTTTGCTAAGCTGATGGACAGTAACTGTAATGTGGTTGTTAGGGGGGACCTGATATAGGGGAGAGCATAGTTAACATAGTATTCTTCATGTAAGTGTAGATTAAAAATTTAAAAAAAAAAAAGAAAGAAAGAAAGAAAGAAAGAAAAGGGGGATTACTCCTTAACAGGATAAAACTATTGGTAAATCAAAGATCAACGCATGCTTTAAATATCCTTAATGTTGATCACTTAAAGGGTGTCAGATGATCAGCTATGGAGGTACTCTTTTCTGATAATATTCCTTTCTCTTAATTTAAAAAAAAAAAAAAAAGCAGTTACTGTGTGCTGACCTCCAATGAGTTCTGCACAGTGGTATAGAGGGCATGTCAAAGTGTGGGCAAAGGGTCTCTTTGTTTCTATGCAGAAGATCAAGGCCTAGCTTGGATACCCAGAAAATCAACTAAGATACGATATGAGGAGGAGCTTCCGGCATCAGCACTCTCTGGAGGACTTGTGCCGGGGGATGATCATCAAAAAGCCTCCACAGGGATCCGGACGATGCTGCAGTTGTGGCTGCATCCAGCCCACCGTCTCCTGGACTTGCCATAAGAATGAGGAGGGAGATGTCTAGGCTGGCATGTGCATACAGTGAGACAACGAATTTGACTGGATCTGTACTGTTGGAACTCAACCAGGAGCTGGGAGGGGTGCAAGTTGTAGCACCCCAAAATCTCATGACTATAGACTATCTATGGTTAAAAGAACATATGGGATGTGAACAGATCCCAGAAATGGGCTGCTTTAATTTGTCTGATGGTTCAAGTACAGTTGGACAATATCCATCATATCATAGATAAATTTTCACAAATGCCTAGGGTGCCTAACTGGTTTTCTTGGTTCACTGAAGATGGATGGTAATTATAGATTTGCTTTGTTTATGTCACCGTATTCCTATTATGTTAATATGTGTGTGCAAATTAGTTAGTAGTTTAAAACCTATACATACTTAAGGTACTATACAAGAAGATATGTCAAAGAAATAATCAATCCTCCCAAGTTTCCTTCATATGCTACATCTATAGCTTTTCTTCTTCCTTCCTAATTACAACCCTTAAATAGAATTCGTGCCTCAGATCGAATTTACCGAGTATCATAATTCCTCCAGGTGGTAAAGATACCTCGAGACAAATGCTGGGCATAGAAGCCACAGGGCATAAATCTGCAAAGAAGTAAAAAGCTAACCTTTGCAAACAATATGGCTTCTCTCTCACTTACCAACTTTACATTTCCCTGTATGGCCCCGGAAGATGACTGGTTAGCCAGAGACGGGTAAGATTCCTCAAGGGAGGAACAACCTAAGACAGGCACAGTCGCAGGGGGGCCATCAGGTGAGAATTTGGGGATCAACAGAGGTGAGGCTCAGAACCTCACCCCCCCTGCTTTGAGAGAAATCTTCTGCATCCGTGGATGTCTTGCTGCCCTTGTCTAGCCTGGATTAATACTTAGTCCATAGGCACACACCTGATCATCTGATCATCTACATTTGCCTTCTTACAGCACTAAACTATGTTTTCTACCTTTATCTTGCATCTACCTACCACTTCAGCATTTTATTAAAAATAAAAATAATAATAATAATAGGAGAAATGTGGGATCAACATATAAATCAAGTACAAAAATCAAACGAATATTCATATTTGACCTGATTGTTTATAGGTCATATTGCATGATCAAAACCGAAAGTTTCTGTGATGACTGCCCTTGTACTGTTCACCATGTAAGAATTTATTCACTATGTAAGAATTCGTTCACCATGTAAGAACTTGTTCGTTATGCTTCAGAAGATTGGAGACTGACGAGAATTAGGCTTGAGATGGATTAATGATTGTACATTGAGCGTTGACCCCCCTATACTGAATTTTATTGTTGTTAACAACCATTTGATCAATAAATATGAGAGATGCCCTCTCAAAAAAAAAAAAAAAAAAAAAAAAAACTCAACTGTGGAGCCATCTGGTCCATAGGTTTTGTTCTGAGGTAGTTTTATGATTGCCATTTCAATCTTGTTGCTGGTAATTGGTCTGTTCAGATTTTCGTTTTCTTCCTGGGTCAGCCTTGGAAAGTTGTATTTTTCTAGAAAGTTCTCCACTTCTTCTAGGTTATCCACTTTGTTAGCATATCATTTTTCATAATATTCTCTAATAATTCTTTATATTTCTGTGGTGTCCATAATGATTTTTTCTTTCTCATTTCTGATTCTGTTTATGTGTATAGACTCTCTTTTTCTTGGTAAGTCTGGCTAGGGGTTCATCTACTTTGTTTATTTTCTCAAAGAACCAGCTTTTGCTTCAATTGATTCTTTTATTGTTTTATTTTCTTGATTTTATTTATTTGTGCTCTCATTTTTATTATGTCCCTCCTTCCACTTAATTTGGGCCTCATTTGTTTTTCTTTTTTAATTTCATTTACTGTGACTTTAGAATGTTCATATGGGATTGTTCTTCTTTCCTGATGTAGCCCTGTGTTGCAATATACTTTCCTCTTAACATGGCCTTTACTGCGTCCCACAGATTTTGCAGTGTTGAATTATTGTTGTCATTTGTCTCTTTGTATTGCTTGATATCTGTTTTTATTTGGTCATTGATTCATTGGTTATTTAGGAGTATGTTGTTAAGCCTCCATGTATTTGTGGGAGTTTTCATTTTCTTTGCTTAATTCATTTGTAGTTTCATACCTTTGTAGTCTGAGAGGCTGGTTGTTATAATTTCAATCTTTTTAAATATACTGAGGCTCTTTTTGTGGCTTAGTATGTGATCTATTCTTGAAAATTTTCCATGTGTGCTTGAGAAGTATTTGTATCCTGCTGCTTTTGTGTGTAGAGTTCTGAAGATATCTGTTTGGTCCATTGGTTCTAATATGTTGTTTAGTGCCTCTGTCTCCTTACTTATATTCTGTCTGGTTGATCTGTCCTTTGGAGTGAGTGGTGTGTTAAAGTGTCCTAAAATAAATGCATTGCACTCTATTTCCCCTTTTAATTATGTTAGTATTTGTTTCACATATGTAGGTTCTCCTGCGTTGTGTGCATAGATATTTGTAATGGTTATATCCTCTTGCTGGATTGACCCCTTTACTTTGTATTGTGACTTACTTTGTTTTGGATTCTATACTGTCTGGTACAAGTACTGCTTTTTTTATCCCTATTAGTTGCATGAAATATGTTTTTCCATCCCTTCACTTTTAGTCTGTGTATGTCTTTGGGTTTGATGTGAGTCTCTTGTATGCAGCATATAGATGGGTATTATTTTTTATCCTTTCTGTAACTCTATGTCAGTTGTTTGGTGCATTTAGACCATTTACATTTAGGGTGATTATTGATACATATGTACTTATTGTCATTGCAGGCTTTAGATTCGTGGTTACCAAAGGTTCAAGGGTGACTTCCTTAGAATCTAGGATTATAACTTAACTCACTTAGTATGCTCTTACAAACACAATGTAAATTTTCTTTTTATTACATTATTTTCTTCCTCCTTCATTCTTTGTGTATTAGGTATCATATTTTCTGTACTCTTTGTCTATCCCTTGATTGACAATGGGGGTACTTGATTTAATTTTGCATTTGCTTAGTAATTAATTGTTGTATTTTCTTTACTGTGGTTTTAGTACCTCTGGTGACATCTATCTAGCCTTAGGAACACTTCCATCTATAGCAGTCCATCCAAAATACACTGTAGAGATGGTGTGGTTTGTGGGACATAAATTCTCTCAGCTTTTGCTTATCTGGAAATTGTTTAATCCCTCCTTCAAATTTGATTGATAATCTTGCCAGGTAGAGTATTCTTGGTTCATGGCCCTTCTGTTTCATTGCATTAAGTATATCATGCTGCTCTTTTCTGGCCTGTAAGATTTCTGCTGAGTAGTCTGATGAAAGCCTGATGGCTTTCTTTATATGTGATCATTTTCTCTCTCTGGCTGCTTTTAATAGTCTCTCCTTATCCTTGATCTGTGCCATTTTAATTATTTTCTATCTTGTTCTCTTCATTAGGTCATTTGTGTTGGGAGTTCTGTGCACCTCTGTGGCCTGAGAGACTATCTCCTTTCTCAATTTGGGAAAGTTTTCAGCAATTACCTCCTCAAAGACACTTTCTATCCCTTTTTCTTTCTCTTCTTCTGATACCACTATAATATGAATGTTGTTGCATTTATATTGCTCAACAGTTCTCAATATTTTCATTATTAGAGATCCTTTTTTCTCTCTAAGCCCCAGCTTCTATGTATTCCTCTTCTGTAATTTCTATTTCATTTATCATCTCTTCCACCATATCAAATCAGCTTTTAAATCCCTCCTTTGTATTCTGTAATGATTGGATCTTCATCCTGAACTATTTCCTGAGTTCTTGAATAGTTTTCTGTACTTCCATGTGCATGTTTATCATTTTTAATTTGGTATCTCTTTCAGGAAGATTGACGAGTTCAGTTGCACTTGACTCTTTTTCTGGTGTTTGTGGGATTTTGGGTTGAAACACGTTCCTTTGACATTTCATATTTGTATGTGGCACCCTCCAGTGCCCAGAAACTCCAGTCTCTGGAGCTGCTTAGCCCCTAGAGCTATATGGTGAGTTACAGGGGACCAACTCTGCTGCCTGGCAGGAGTAAAGAGTTGTTTCTTGCTTCTGTAAGCATCTATGCTTTGAATTTGTAGCTGCCATATGTGGGGTTTCCCTCTGGATGGCCTGTTGCTAGAGTAGGGTCTGATGCTTTGCGAGCCAGATGTGGGCTGGCTGGGAGGAAGGTGCAGCAGGCTGAATATCATTGTGGGGGCCTTGGAGCTGCATAGCCAGCCAGGGGGATGGAGTGCCTGAATCTCCTGAAAATTCCAAACCTACTGGGCAGGGTGTACCAGGACAATTTTGTCTATGTGCCCTTTTTCCTGAGCAGTAATCTCTGTGCAATCCATTAGTAGCCCTCTTGCTGTTAGGAAGTCTTTCAGACTGCCTACCTTTCTCTTGTCCCAGATTAGCTGGATATGGGACCCTGTTTTCAACAAGGGGCTGGAATCTCAGTTACTCCAGGTATTCCACCTGTTTTAGCTTTCCAATCCCGCTAATCACCAGAGCACCATGCAATGTAGGTTTGTCTTCCCAGAGCAGATCTCCAGGGCTAGTTGTTCAGCAATCCCATAGCTCCACTCCCTCCCTACTTGGTTTATCTTCCTCCTGCCAGTGAGCTGGGGTGGGGAAAGGGCTTGGGCCCTGCCAGATCATGGCTTTGGTACATTACCCTGTTCTATGAGGTCTGTTCTTTTCTCCAGGTGTATGCAGTCTGGTGTAGCCTTCTTTCCTGTTGCTCTTTCAGGATTAGTTGTATTAATTATATTTTTGCATTATATGTGGTTTTGGGAGGAGGGCTCTCTCTCACCTCTCATGCTGCTATCTTTAATCCACCTTTTTTTTTAAATCCATTTTTTAATTAAGTGGTTTCTTTGTTGAGTTTTAAGAATTCTTTATATATATTTTGAATATTAGTCCTTTATTATGCATAGCATTTGCTAATACTTTTTGCCATACAATAGGTTTTGTTAGTAGTTTCTTTTGCTTCACAGAAGCTTTTTAGTTTGATGTAGT
Organism: Manis javanica; assembly: GCF_040802235.1. Taxonomy (NCBI): domain Eukaryota; kingdom Metazoa; phylum Chordata; class Mammalia; order Pholidota; family Manidae; genus Manis; species Manis javanica. The sequence goes on along the minus strand of NC_133163.1, from coordinate 56,976,732 downwards.
TTATTTTTCTTTTGTTTCCCTTGTCTGGGGACACATATCAGAAAAAATAACTAATGCTGAAGTTCAAGTATTTACTGCACATGTTTTCTTCCAGGAATCTTACATTTTCAGGTCTTTAATCCATTTTGAGTTTATTTTTGTGCATGTTATAATACAGCGTCTAGTTTCATTCTCTTCTATATAGTTATCCATTTATTGAAGAGACTCTTTTCCCCATTGTATATTCTTGCCTCTTTTGTCATATATTAATTGGCCATATATTCATGGGTTTTTTCTGGCTTCTCTATTCTGTTTCATTGGTCCATGTATCTAAACTTGTACAAGTGCCATGCTGTTTTAATCACTGCACATTTGTAGTATAACTTGAAATTAGGGAGAATGATAACCCAAGCTTTGTTCTTTCTCAAGGTTGCTTGGGCTATTTGGTTTTTTTCTGGTTCCATAGAAATATTAGGATTATTGCTGTATTAAAAAATGCTATTAGTATTTTTATGGAGATTGTATTGAATGTGCAGATTGTTTTGGACAGAGTGGCCATTTTGACAATATTAATTTTTCCTATCCATGAGCATGGGATATCTTTCCATTTTTTATATTGTCTTCTTCAGTTTCTGTATCAATGTCATAATTTTCACAGTACAAGTCTTTCACCTGCTTGGCTAGATTTACACCCAAGTATTTTATTATTTTGGATGCATTTATAAATGGGATTGTTTTCTTGATTTCTCTTTCTGCTAGTATTTTGTTGGTGTATAAAATGCAACATATTTTCATATGTTGAATTTATATCCTAAAATGTTACTGAATTCATTTATTAACTCAACTAGTTTTTGAATGAAGTCTTTAGGTTTTATATATATTATATATTATCATGTCATCTGTAAATAGTGAAAATTTTTCTTCTTCCTTGATAATTTTGATGCCTTCTATTTCCTTTTATTTCCTAATTGCTATGGCTTGAACTCCCAATACTATGTTGAATACAAGCAGAGAGGGTGGGCACCCTTGTCTGGTTCCTAATCTTAGAGGAAAGGCTTTCCCCATTGAATATGATGTTAGCTGTTGGGTTGTTGTATATGGCATTTATTATGTTGAGATTGTTCCCTGTATGCTCACTTTGTTGAGAGTTTTTATCATGAATGGATGTTAGGTTTTGTCATACTATTTTAGAATCTCTTGAGATGATCACATGGTTTTTATTCTTCCATTTGTAATGTGGTGTATCATATTAATGGATTTATGTTGTTGTACCACATTTGCATCCCTAGAATAAATCTCAGTCGGTCTTAATGAATGATCATTTTGATGTATTTTTCAATTTGTTTTGTTAATATTTTGTTGAGGATTTTTGCATCTTTGTTCATTAGGGACATTGATCTGTAATTTTCTTGTGCCTATTTTTTAAGTTATTGTAATGCTGGCCTTGTAGAATGAGTTTGGTAGTATTCCCTCATTTTCTATTTCTTGGAATACTTAAGAAGGATAGATATTAGCTATTTAAATGTTTGGTATAATTCCCCCATGAAACTATCTTGTCGTGGACATTTTTGTTGGCAGTATTTTTTATTAACAATTTGGTGTTGTTGCTGGTAATTGGCTTGTTCAGATTTACTACTTCCTCCTGTGTCAGTCCTGGAGGATTGTAAGTTTCTAGGAATTTGTCCATTTTTTCTAGGTTGCACAATTTATTGGCATATAATTTTTCACAGGATTCTCTTATAGTCCTTTACATTTTTGTGGTGTCAGTTTTGACTTCTCTTTGTATCTCAGTTTTTGTTCTCCCTTTTTATTGATAAATCTGGGTAAAGGTTTGTCAATTTTTTTTACATTTTCAAATAAACTTAGTTTCATTTATTTTTTTTATTACTGTTTTCTTAGTCTCTCAGATATTTCTGCTCTGATCTTTACTTTTACTAGCTTTTACTACTATCAGGTATTTTTTGTTCTTTTTCTAGTTCCTTTAGTTGTAAAGTTGGATTGTTTGAGGTTGTTTCTTGAAGGTGGTCTATACAGCTGTGAATTCCCTCTTAGAACTTCTTTTGCTGAAACACAGATTTTGAACCTTATTGTTTCTGTTTTCATTAGTCTCCATGTATTTTTATTTCCTCTTTGATTTGTTTATTGATCTATTGATTATTTAGAATCATGTTGTTTAGTCTCCTTGTGTTTGTGTTTTTCCCAGTTTTTATATTTCTTGTAATTGATTTCTAAATTCATACTGTTGTGGTCAGAAAAAATGATTAACACAATTTAAAATCTTAAATTTATTGAGATTTGTTTTGTGACCTAATATGTGTTCTATCTTGAATCTACCATGTGCCCATGAGAAAACTGTATATTCTGCTGCTTTTGGATGGAATGTTGTGTATATGCCCCTTAAGTCCATCTGGTCTAATGTATGGATAATCTATCTATTGACATAAGTAGGTATTAGAGTCCCCTATTGTTATTGTGTGTCAGTTTCTCCCTTTACATCTGTTATAATTGCTTTATATATTTAGGTACTTTTATGTTGGGTGGATAGTTACCTACAATTGTTATAGTCTTTTGTTGGATTGAGCTCTTTATTATTATGTAATGCCCATGTTTATCTCTTGTTACTTTCTTTGTTTTGAAGTCTATTTCATGTGATATAAGTACTGCTACTCCTGCTCTTTTCTCAGTTCTGTTTTCTTGGAATATATTTTTCTATCCCTTCTCTTTCAGTCTATATGTGTCTTTATGCCTGAAATGAATCTCTTGTAGGCAGCATATAGATGGGTCTTCTTTCTTTATCCTATCAGCCCCACTATGTCTTTTGACTGGAACATTTAGTCCATTCACACTAACATAATCATTTTTAAGTATGTACTTACTGCCATTTTGTTATTTTTTTTTTAGTTGTATATAGTTCTTCTCTGTTCCTTTCTTACTCTTCCTCTCCTCTCTTGTGATTTGATGACTCTCTTTAGTGTGATGCTTGGATTCCTTTCTCTTTCTTTGTATATCTATTCTAGGGTTTTGTTGTAGTTACCATATGGTTCATATATAGCAGCCTATATATATATAAAATAAGTCTATCTTAAGTTGATAATAACTTCGTTTTAAATACATTCTGAAAGTGTGACTTTTTTATTATTCCACACTCCATATTTTACTTATGTGATGTGATAATTTACATCTTTTTATTTTGTATAACCCTTGACTAATTTTTGTTTATAGTAGATTTTACCACTTTTGTCTGAACTTCATATTCACTTTGTGATTAGTTTGCTACCATTACTGTGGTTTTTCACTGATGAAAAACATTTAAATTTAAATACATCTCCATTTAAAGAAGTTTCTTTAACAAATCTTATAGGCTAATTAACTATTTTAACATTTATTATCTGGGAAACTTTTAATCTCTCGTTTAATTCTGAATAATAACCTTGATGAGTAGAGGATTCTTGGTTGTAGATTCTTCTGCTTCAATACATTAAATATTTCATGCCATTCCTTTCTAGCCTGTAAAGTTTCTGATGGAAATGCTGTCCCAAAGTTTCATGGAGTTTCCCTTATAGGTAACTGCCATTCTCTTGATGAGTTTAAGATTGTGACTTTATTTTTAATCTTTGTTATTTTAACTACTATGTTTCTTGGTGCAGACCTCTTCAGTTTTAATCTTGCTAGTGGCTCTCTGTACTTCCAGGACCTGTATGTCTGTTTTCTGCCTCAGGTTGGGGAAGTTATCAGCTATTATTCATTCAATTTGATTTTGTACCCCTTTATTCAACTTCTGGGACCACCATTATTAAAATATTGCTTCATTTGGAGTTGTAACAGAGCTCTCTTAGCATCTTTTCATTTTTATAAATTCTTCTTTTCTCTCTGTTCCTCAGCTTGGTTACTTTCCACAACCCTGTCTTCCAGCTCATTGATCTGTCTTTTAATCCTCTAATTTACTATTAATTCCCTCTATTGTATTTTTTCATTTCAATTATTGCATTCTTCAGCCCAGTTTCTTTCTTATAGTCTCTGTGTTGAAGTCCTCCCTGAGTATGTCTATTCATTTTCCCAGATAAATGAGCACCTTTACTATCATTACTTTGAATTCCTCATTAAATAAATTCCTTATCTCCATTTCATTTAGCACTTTCTCTTATGGTTTGTATTGTTCTTTTTGTTTGGAACATATTCATCTGCCTCTTAATTTTGTTTGTTTCTATGCAAATATAGATCACCTATGTCTCCTGGTCTTGAAAAGTTGCTTTATGTAATAGGTGGCCTATGATGTCCAGAAGCTCAGACTCATCTGCTTACCAGAGCAGGTTCTCCAGTGATGTCCCTTGTGGCTGAGCCATTACTGCTGTTGGTCAGCTGTGGGTTAGTTAGGCCAGCACTCTGCCTGGCTGCCAGCAATATCTGATTGCCATTCTTCTGCCTTTGTGTACAACTGTGGTGCAGTTTAATGACTGCCCTTCTGTGGTGTGCTGTGGGAAGGGCCTGTACTCAGACTGGCTGCCAGCTATGGCTGATGCAACTACTTGCTGGGCTTGGCATGTTGGGTGCAGCAGGTCCACAGGGGAATGCTGAGGCAAAGCAAGTAGGTAGATGAAAAGTTTCAGAACTGGCTCTCATAAACATCTGGTTAGTTGGTTTGAGGAAAGTCTGGGAAAGTGACATCTGCCAGCACTCTGTCTTCTGTAGAGAGCTCCCTTGGACACCCACCCCTCTAGCACACTCCCAAAAGGCTAGAAAATCTTTCACACTGCTGTTTCTGTTGGATCTCAGAGCAATGGACAAAGCATGCCAGTCCTTGATGAGTGGGGACTCAGCCCCCCTACAACCCTCCAGTTTACAAGTGAGACATGCATAATCTTCTTAAAATGGAAATATTGCTTAATAGAGTAAAAATAACCCAGAACTTTTGAGAATTCTGTTTAATGATTGCTTTCTCTGAGAACAGTTTTTCTAAAGAGACCATAATAAAGAAGTTTTAATTAATGCCATTGGCTGGTAGCCTTGTAGGTATTATGGATAACTCAATGTAGGAATATATAATAAATCTTATAAATTGGAATGTATGTTGATAAAAGAAAAATAAACAGACTAAAAGTGATCACTACATCACCACAAGTCCAAGGTTCACTGTATCTTTGTAGCATAAATGGTGTCAGTTTCAGATTTAAAGAGTGGGTATAGACATAACCATTACAGATGAACAGGCTTCTCTTCAGACTCCCATACACCTCTATACAACTGAATGCAGAGAGTGTGTTTCTCAAAATTAATATGTACAAATCTTCATTCTGTTAATTTTTCTTTCAGATATTTCAGTTTTTCATTGAGGTACATAAAATGCACAAATCTTAGTGTATAGCTTGATGCATTTTGACATGTAACCATCACCTAGATTAAGATACAAATATTCTTGCTGATTTTTTCCCTCTTCACCTACTTCATCCATCTGCCATCTCCCCTGTGAACACCACCAAACTGTTCTCTATGAGTCTACTTCTGTTTTGTTTGCTCATTTGTTTTAAATTTTCGATTATACACAGAAGTAAAAATCATATGGTATTTGTCTTTCTCTGTCTTATTTCACTTGTAATACCCTTTAAGTCTATCCATTTTGTCACAAATGGCAAGATTTCATTCCTTTTTTAAGACTGAGTGATATTCTATTGCATGCATATGTACCACATCTTTTTTATCTGTTCATCTGATGGTGGACATTTAGGTTGCTTCTGTGTTTTGCCCATTGTAAATAAACATAGGAGTGCATACATCTTGTTGAATCAATGATTTGTTTATTTTGGGTGCTTTTCCAGAAAGAAAATTGCCGAGTCATATGGTGTTTCTATTTTTCATTTTTTGAGGGGCCTCCATACGGCTTTCCACAGTGGCTGGAACAAATTACATTCCTACCAACAGTATATAGGGGTTTCTTTTTCTTCACCTCTTCACCAACACTTATTTTTTGCTTGTTGATATTAGGCATTCTCACTTGTGTAAGGTAGATGTCATTGTGAATTGGATTTGCATTTCCCTGATTATTGTTGAGCATCTTTTCATATGCTTTTTGGTAACTGTATGTCTTTGATAAAATGCCTATCTGGTCCTCTGTCCACTCTTTAATTTGGTTACTGTTTCTTTTCCATGTAGAGTTGTATGAATTTTTTATGTATCTTGAATATTAACTCCTTACTGGATATATCACTTGCAAATATATTATCCCAAATAGTAGGTCACTTTTTCATTTTGTTGGTGATTTCTTTTGCTGTGCAGAAGCTTTTCAGTTTGATGTAGTCTCACTTGTTTTTGCTTTTGTTTCCCTTGCCTGGGGAGACATATCCAGAAGAAAATTTCTAATACAGTCTTCAAGGGTTACTACTACTGCTTTGCTCTAGGAGTTTTATGGTTTTAGTTCATTTTTAGGTATTTAATTCATTTTGTATTTATTTTTGTGTATGGTATAATAATACTATGACCAATTTCATTTTTTTAGAAGAAACTGTCCAGTTTCCCAATACCATTTATTGAAGAGATTCTCTTTTCCCCATTGTATATTCTTGCCTCTGTCATATAGTAATTGACCATATATGCATTGACCATATATGCATGGAATTATTTCCATCCTCTCTCTATTCTGTTCCATTTTTCTACACATCTGTTCTTGTGCCAGTACCATAATATTTTATTCACTGTAGTATAGCTTGAAATAGACCTTGATACTCCCAGCTTTGTTCTTTCTTAAGACACTTGGGCTATTTGGGGTCTTCTGAGGTTCCATACAAATTTTAGGATTACTTGCTCCAGTTTAGTGAAAAATTCCACTGGCATTTTGGTAGGGATCGCATTGAATTTGTAGATTGCTTTGGGTAGTATGGCCATTTTGACAAAAGTAATTCTTTCTGCCCATGAGTATGGGATAGATTTCCATTTGTGTTTTCTTCTATCAGTGTCTAACAGTTTTCAGAGTACAGGTCTTTTACATGTTTGACTAGATTTACTTCTAGGTATTTTATTCTTTTTGATGCTATTGTAGATGTAATTGATTTCTTAATTTCTCTTTCTGATCATTTTTTACAGAAATGTAGCAGATTTCTGTATATTGATTTTGATTGGTGCATTCAGTCCATTTACATTTAGGGTGATTATTGAAAGATATGTACTTATTGCCATTGCAGGCTTTAGATTTGTGGTTACCAAAGATTCAAGGTTAATTTCTTTACTATCTAAGGGTCTAACTTAACTCACTTAATATGCTGTTACAAACACAATCTAAAGTGTCTTTTGTTTTTTCTCCTCATTTTTCTTCCTCCTCCATTCTTTATATATTAGGTATCATATTCTGTACTCTGTCTATCCCTTGACTGACTTTGTGGGTAGTTGAATTTATTTTGCATTTGCTTAGCAATTAACTGTTCTACTTTCTTTACTGTGGTTTTATTACCTCTGGTGGCAGAGGTAATTACTTTAGGAACACTTGCATCTATAGCAGTCCCTCCAAAATAGACTGTAGAGATGATTTGTGGGAGGTAAATTATCTCAGCTTTCGCTTATCTGGAAATTGTTTAATCCCTCCTTCAAATTTAAATGATGATAACCTTGCCAGATAAAGGCCCTTCTATTTCACTGCATTAAATACATCATGCCACTCCCTTATGGCCTGTAAGGTTTCTGCTGAGAAGTCTGATGTTAGCCTGATGGGCTTTCCTTTGTATGTGATCTTACTTCTCTCTCTGGCTGCTTGTAATAGTCTGTCCTTATCCTTGATCTTTGCCAGTTTTATTACTATATATCTTGGTGTTGTCTTCCTTGGGTCCCTTGTGTTGGGAGATCTGAGCACTTCCATGGCCTGAGAGACTATCTCCTTCCCCAGAATGGGGAAGTTTTCAGCAACTACCTCCTCAAAGACACTTTCTATCCCTCTCTCTCTCTCTCTCTCTCTCTCTCTCTCTCTCTCTCTCTCTTCTTCTTCTGGTATCCCTATAATGCGAATATTGTTCCGTTTGGATTGGTCATAATTCTCTCAATATTCTTTCATTCTTAGAGATCCTTTTATCTCTCTGTGTCTCAGATTCTTTATATTCCTCTTCTCTAGTTTCTATTTCATTTATCATCTCCTCCACCATATCCAACCTGCTTTTAATACCTTCCATCATGCTCTTCAATGACTGGATCTCCAACCTGAATTCATTCCTGAGCTCTTGGATGTCTTTCCGTACCTCCATTTGCATGTTGATGATTTTTATTTTGAACTCTCTTTCAGGAAGAGTCGTAAGGTCCATGTCATTTAAATATTTCTCAGGAGTTGTATTAATAATTTTACTCTGGACTAGGTTTCTTTGGCATTTCATATTTGCATTTGGCACACTCTTGTGTCCAGGAGCTCTAATCTGGAGCTGCTCAGCCAGTGAAGCAATGTCAGGGGTTGCAGGGGAGCGGTATTGGTGCCTGGGGGGAGGAAAGAGCTGTTTCCTGTTTCCCGGCTGCTGTGCCTGTCTCCACTGCCTGAACCAGTGCGCCAACCACACAGGTATAAGCTTTTGTCCCAGAGCAGCCGGATATGGATCCTTGCTTTCCACAAGTGGCTGAAATCTCAGTCTCTCCAGGAATTCTGCCTATATTAACTTTCCAACCCCATAATCACACAAGTATCATGAAAGCACCATGAAATGTAGGTTTGTGCTCCCAGAGCAGACCTCTGGAGCTAGGTATTCAGCAGTCCAGGCCTCCCACTCCCTACCTGCTCAGTTTCTTTTACTCCCACCAGTGAGCTGGGGTGGGGGAAGAGCTTGGGTCCTGCCAAGCCACAGCTCTGATATGTTACACTGGTCCTGATGTCTGCTCTTTTCTCCAGGTGTATGCAGTCTGGCACAGTCCTCCTTCCTGTTGATTTCTCAGGATTAGTTGCACCAACCATATTTTCTAATTGTATACGGTTTTAGGAGGAAGCCTCTGTCTCTCCTGTCCCACCGCCATCTGTAATCCAATCTCCACCTGTATGTTGATTTTGTATCTTGCAACTTTTCTGAATTTATTTGTTCTAGTAGTTATTTGGTGGTCCTTAGGACTTTCTATATATAACATCATGTCATCTGCAAATCGTGACATTTTTACTTCTTCCATATCAATTTGGCTACCTTTTATTTCTTTTTATTTCCTGATTGCTTGGCTAGGAATTCAATATTATGTTGAATAAAAGTGGTAAGAGTGGGCTTCCTTATCTTGTTCCATTGTTTCCTCATTGACTTTTTCTGGATGATCTATCCATTGATATAATTGGGGTATTAATGTCCCCTTCAATTATTGTATTACTGTTAATTCTCTATCCATGTATCTGTATATATGTTCTATATACCTAGGTGTTTCTCTCTTGGGAGCCTAGATATTGAGAGTTGGCATATCTTCCTGGTTTGAAACCTCCATTATTATATCTGTCCTTGTCTCTTTTTTATTTTATTTTTATTTTTATTTTTTTACAGGAAGATAGTTTATTTGGTTAAATGATCCCAAGAAACAGTATTGGGAGACTGGGAACAGTGTGAAAAGGAAGGGGAAAAGCCATGTAAAGGTGCATCATCATGGATTGCTGCTGTGAGCAACTCAGGTTTCCTCTGGGAAACATGTAAAGTGTAACTAGAAATGATCCCCTTAGGTGTGAGGCCAGGATAAATTTTTTTTTTTTTAGAGGGCATCTCTCATATTTATTGATCAAATGGTTGTTAACAACAATAAAATTCTGTATAGGAGAGTCAATGCTCAATGCACAATCATTAATCCACCCCCAGCCTAATTCTCATCACTCTCCAATATTCTGAAGCATAATGAACAAGTTCTTAAATGGTGAACGAATTCTTGCATAGTGAATAAATTCTTACATGGTGAACAGTACAAGGGCAGTCATCACAAAAACTTTCGGTTTTGATCACTCATTATGAACTATAAACAATCAGATCAAATATGAATATTCACTTGATTTTTATAATTGATTAATATGTGAATCTCACATTTCTCCCTTTATTATTGTTATTTTTAATAAAATGCTGAAGTGGTATGTAGATGCAAGATAAAGGTAGAAAACATAGTTTAGTGTTGTAAGAGAGCAAATATAGATGATCAGGTGTGTGCCTGTAGACTATGTGTTAATCCAAGCTAGACAAGGGCAATAATACATCCACAGATGCAGAAGATTTTTCTCAAAACAGGGGGGTTGAGGTTCTAAGCCTCACCGCTGTTGATCCCCAATTTCTCACCTGATGGCCCCCCTTTGACTGTGCCTGTCTTAGGTTGTTCCTCCCTTGAGGAATCTTACTCATCTCTGGCTAACCAGTAATCTTCCGGGGCCATACAGGAAAATGTAAAGTTGGTAAGTGAGAGAGAAGCCATATTGTTTGAAAAGGTTAGCTTTTTACTTCTTTGAAGATTTATGCCCTGTGGCTTCTATGCCCAGCATTTGTCTTGAGGTATCTTTACCACTTGGTGGAGTTATGATACTCAGTGAACTTGATATGAGGCACGAATTCTATTTAAGGGTTGTAATTAGGAAGGAAGAAGAGAAGCTATAGAGGTAGCAGACGGAAGAAAACATGGGAAGATTGATTATTTCTTTGACATATCTTCTTGTAGAGTACCTTAAGCATGTATAGGTTTTAAACTACTAATTAAATTGCACACACACATTAACATAATAGGGATACAGTTACATAACCAAAGCAGATCTATAATTACCAGCCATCTCTAGTAAGTCAAGAAAACCAGTTAGGCACCCTAGGCACTTGTGAAAATTTATCTATGATATGATGGATATTGTCCAACTGTACTTGAACAGTCTGAGAGAAATTAGAGAAATTAAAACAACCCATTCCTGGGAACTGTTCACAACCCTTATATTCTTTCAACAGTATATAGTCTGCAGTTGTAAGATTTTGGAGAGCTACAACTTGTACTTCTCCTAATTCTTGGATGAGTTCCAACAGTACAGATCCAGTCAAATTTGTTGTTTTACTGTATGCACAGGCCAGCTTAGATATCTCCTTCTTCATTCCCATGGCAAGTCCAGGAACTGGTGGGATGAATGCAGCTACAACTGCAGCATCGCCTGGATCTTTGTTGAGGTTTTTTGATGATCATCTGCTGGTATGTCTCTTCCAGAGAGTGCTGATGTTGGAAGTTCTTCTTCATATCATATCTTAGTTCATTTTCCGGGTAGCCAAATTAGGCTTTGATCCTCTGTATAAACAAAAATAGACCATTTGCCCACAATTTGATATGCCCTTTATACCATTGTGTAGAACTCATTGGAGGTCACCACACAGGAAGGAATATTATCAGAAAAGTGTACATCTGTAGCCAATCATCTGACACCCTTTAAGTGATCAAAATTAAGGATATTTAAAGCATGTGTTAATCATTGATTTAGTTAGTTTTATCCTATCAGGGAGTAATCCCCCTTCTCTTTCTTCTCTATCTTTCTTTTTTTTGTTATCTTTAATCTATACTTACATGAAGAATAGTATGTTTACTAGGCTCTCCCCTATACCAGGTTCCTCCTAGAAACCCCTTTACAGTCACTGTCCATCAGCCTAGCAAAATGTTGCAGAATCACTACTTGTCTTCTCTGTCTTGTACAGCCCTCCACTTTCTCCCACCCCCCATGCATGCTAATCTTAATACCCCTCTTCTTCTTCTCCCCACTTATCCCTCCCTACCCATCCATCCTCCCCAGTCCCTTTCCCTTTGGTAACTGTTAGCCCATTCTTGGGTTCTGTGATTCTGCTGCTGTTTTGTTCCTTCAGATTTTCCTTTGTTCTTATACTCCACAGATGAGTGAAATCATTTGGTATTTCTGTTTCTCTGCTTGGCTTATTTTGCTGGGCATAATACCCTCCAGCTCCATCCATGTTGCTGCAAATGGTAGGATTTGCCCTTTTCTTATGGCTGAGTAGTATTCCATTGTGTATATGTACCACATCTTCTTTATCCATTCATCTATCGATGGACATTTAGGTTACTCCCAATTCTTGGATATTGTAAATAGGGCTGCGATAAACATAGGGGTGCATCTGTCTTTCTCAAACTTGATTGCTGCATTCTTAGGGTAAATTCCTAGGAGTGCAATTCCTGGGTCAAATGGTAAGTCCGTTTTGAGCATTTTGATGTACCTCCATACTGCTTTCCACAATGGTTGCACTAATTTACATTCCCACCAGCAGTGTAGGAGGGTTCCCCTTTCTCCACAGCCTCGCCAACATTTGTTGTTGTTTGTCTTTTGGATGGCAGCCATCCTTACTGGTGTTAGGTGATACCTCATTGTTTTAATTTGCATTTATCTGATAATTAGCGATATGGAGCAAGCATCTTTTCATGTGTCTCTTGGCCATCTGTATTTCTTTTTTGGAGAACTGTCTGTTCATTTCCTCTGCCCATTTTTTAATTGGGTTATTTGTTTTTTGTTTGTTGAGGCGTGTGAGCTCTTTATATATTTTGGACGGGGGTTTTGTTCTTGGGTAATTTTTTGAATACTGATTCAATTTCACTGCTGGTAATTGGTCTGTTTAGATTTTCTGTTTCTTTCTGGGTCAGTCTTGGAAGTTTCTATTTTTCTAAGAAGTTGTCCATTTCTCCTAGATTTTCCAGCTTGCTGGCATAAAGGTTTTCATAGTATTCTCTATTAATTCTTTGTATTTCTGTGGGATCCGTCATGATTTTTACTTTCTCGTTTCTAATTCTGTTAATGTGTGTTGTCTCTCTTTTTCTCTTAATAAGTCTGGCTAGAGGCTTATCTATTCTGTTTATTTTCTCAAGGAACCAGCTCTTGGTTTCGTTGATTTTTGCTATTGTTTTATTCTTCTCAATTTTGTTTATTTCATCTCTGCTCTTTATTATGTCCCTCCTTCTGCTGACTTTAGGCCTCATTTGTTCTTCTTTTTCCAATTTCAATAATTGTGATGTTAGACTATTCATTTGGGATTGTTCTTGCTTCTTCAAGTGTGCCTGGATCGCTATATACTTTCCTCTTAGGACTGCTTTCACTGTGTCCCACAGAAGTTGGGGCTTTGTGTTGTTGTTGTCATTTGTTTCTATATATTCCTTGATCTCTATTTTGATTTGTTCATTGATCCATTGATTATTTAGGAGCATGTTGTTAAGCCTCCATGTGTTTGTGAGCCTTTTTGTTTTCTTTGTAGAATTTATTTCTACTTTTATACCTTTGTGGTCTGAGAAATTTGTTGGTAGAATTTCAATATTTTGGATTTTGCTGAGGCTCTTTTTGTGGGCTAGTATGTGATCTATTCTGGAGAATGTTCCATGTGCACTTGAGAAGAATGTATATCCTGTTGCTTTTGGATGTAGAGTTCTATAGATATCTATTAGATCCACTGCTCTACTGTGTTGTTCAGTGCTTCCGTGTCCTTGCTTATTTTCTGCCCAGTGGGTCTATCCTTTGGGGTGAGTGGTGTGTTGAAGTCTTCTAAAATGAATGCATTGCAGTCTATTTCCCCCTTTAGTTCTGTTAGTATTTGTTTCACATATGCTGGTGCTCCTGTGTTTGGTGCATATATATTTAGAATGGTTATGTCCTCTTGTTGGACTGAGGCCTTTATCATTATGCAGTGTCCTTCTTTATCTCTTGTTACTTTCTTTGTTTTGAAGTCTATTTTGTCTGATATGAGTACTGCAAACCTTTCTTCTCACTGTTGTTTGCCTGAAATATGTTTATCCATCCCTTGACCTTTAGTCTGTACATGTCTTTGGGTTTGGGGTGAGTTTCTTGTAAGCAGCATATAGGTGGGTCTTGCTTTTTTATCCATTCCATTATTCTGTGTCTTTTGATTGGTGCATTCAGTCCATTTACATTTAGGGTCACTATTGAAAGATATGTACTTACTGCCATTGCAGGATTTAAATTCGTAGTTACCGAAGGTTCAAGGTTAGCCTCTTTAGTATCTTACCGCCTAACTTAGGTCGCTTATTGAGCTGTTATATACACTGTCTGAAGATTCTTTTCTTCTCTCTCTTCTTATTCCTCCTCCTCCATTCTTCATATGTTGGGTGTTTTGTTCTGTGCTCTTTCTAGGAGTGCTCCCATTTAGAGCAGTCCCTGTAAGACACCCTGTAGATATGGTTTGTGGAAAGCAAATTCCCTCAGCTTTTGCTTGTCTCGGAATTGTTCAATCTCACCATCATATTTAAATGATAGTCGTGCTGGATACAGTGTCCTTGGTTCAAGGCCCTTCTGTTTCATTGAATTAAATATATCATGCCATTCTCTTCTGGCCTGTAGGATTTCTGTTGAGAAGTCTGATGTTAGCCTGTAGGGTTTTCCTTTATACGTGACCTTTTTCTCTCTAGATGCCTTTAAAACTCTTTCCTTGTCCTTGATCTTTGCCATTTTAATTTTTATGTGTCTTGGTGTTGTCCTCCTTGGATCCTTTCTGTTGGGGGTTCTGTGTATTTCTGTGGTCTGTTCGATTATTTCCTCCCCCATTTGGGGAAGTTTTCAGCAATTATTTCTTCCAAGATGCTTTCCATCCCTTTTCCTCTCTCTTCTTCTTCTGGTACCCATATAATACAGATATTGTTCCTTTTGGATTGATCACACAGTTCTCGTAATATTGTTTCATTCCTGGAGATCCTTTTATCTCTCTCTGCATCAGCTTCTATGCATTCCTGTTCTCTGGCTTCTATTCCATCAATGGCCTCTTGAATCTTATCCTTTCTTCTTTTAAATCCTTCCAGAGTTTGTTTCACTTCTGTAAGCTCCCACCGGACATCTGTAATCTCCCTCCCAACTTCATCCCTTAGCTCTTGCATATTTCTCTGCATCTCTGTCAGCATGTTTATGATTTTTATTTTAAATTCTTTGTCAGGAAGTCTGGTTAGTTCTGTCTCCTTCTCTGGTGTCTCTGTGATCTTGGTTTGCCTGTAATTTTGTCTTTTCATGGTGATAGGAATAGTTTGCAGAGCTGGGACTAGTGACGGCTGGAAGAGCTTCCCTTCTTGTTGGTTTGTGGCCTTCCTCTCCTGGGAGAATAGTGACCTCTAGTGGCTTGTGCTGGGTTGCTGCACGCAGGCAGGGCTTCTGCTTCCTATCCGGCTGCAATGGAGTTTATCTCCGCTGTTTCTGTGGGCGTGGCCTGGCTCAGGCTGCTGCTCCAAAGTGGTGGAGTTGCATTGGAGAGGGAGTGGCCGGGTGGCTATTTTTCTCCATAAGGGGCCTCCATGCTCCCTGCAGCCCAGGGGATTAGAGTGCCCAGATATTCCCGGACTCCTTACCTCTGGACTAAGTGTCCCATCCTGCCCCTTTAAAACTTCCAAAAAGCACCCCCAAAACAAAACAACGACCACAAAAAAAAAAGAAAAATATGGCCACTCTTTTTTCTTTATTCTCCAGTGCCAGCCTCGGCACTCTCTCACTGGACTTGCTGCCCAGTTTCCCTAGTATTGGGGTCCCTATCTCTTTAAGACTTCCAAAAAGCACTTGCCAAAACAAAACAACAACAAACAAAAAAAATGGCCACTCGCTTTTCTTTTGTTCTCCAGCGCCGGCCTCCGGTACCTGCTCACCGTTCTTGCTGCCCTGTTTCCCTAGTATCCAGGGCTCTGCGCATGCACTGTGTCTGAGCTCTGGTCCGGATGGCTGGGGCTGGGTGTTCAGCAGTCCTGGGCTCCTTCTCCCTCCTGTTCAGACCTCTCTGCTCCTGCCGTGAGCTGGGGGGAGGGGCGCTCGGGACCCGCCGGGCCTGGGTTTGTATCTTACCCCCTTTGCAAGATGCTGGGTTCTTGCAGGTGTGGATGTGGTCTGGATGTTGTCCTGTGTCCTCTGGTCTTTATTCTAGGGAGAGTTGTCTTTGTTATATTTTCATAGATATATGTGGTTTTGTGAGGAGATTTCCACTGCTCTACTCACGCTGCCACCCTGGCTCCCCCTTGTCTCTTTTTATAGTCTTTGTTTTAAAATATTTCAGCTTCTCACTATAAAGTATGATGTTAGCTGTGGGTTTGTTGTATATGGCCTTTATTACACTGAGGTAAGTTTCCTTTCTACCCATACTTTGAGAGATTTTTATCATGAATGAATGCTGAATTTGTCAAGTGCCTTTTTTAGCATCTATTGAGATGATCATAAGTTTTTAAATCCCTCGTTTTGTTGATGTGATGTATCACATTGATTTGTGGATGTTGAACAATTCTTAGAATAAATCCCTGGCAGAAATCTCATTTGGTTGTGGTGAATGATCCTTTTAATGTGTGTTTGAATTTACTTTGCTAATATTTTATTGAACATTTTTGCATCTATGTTTATCATGATATTTGTTGGTCTGTAATTTTCATTTCTGTAGTGGCTTTATCTGGTTTTGGTATCAAGGTGATGCTGTGCATGTACACTGAACTTGGGATTTTTCCTTCTTCTTCAATTCTTTGGAATAGTTTGAGGAGATGTATTATCTCATCTACAAATATTCAGCAGAGTGCTCCTGTTAAGCTGTTTGGTCCTTGATTTTATTGGGAAAGTTTTGATCACTGCTTCAACATCATTACTAATAATTGATTTCTTTAGATTTTCTACTTCCTGGCTCAGTCTCAGGAGAGTGCATGTTTCTAGCAATTTATTTATATTTTCCTAGGTTGTCCAATTTTATGGCCTATAATTTTTCTTAGTAATATATTGTTTGAATTTATGGGTGTCAGTTGTAACTTTTCCTATTTAATATCTGATTTTATTTCTTTGAATTCTCCTTTTTCTTGATGAGCCTAGCTAAAGGTTTATCAATTTTATCTTTTCAAAGAACCAAGTCTTTGTATCTTTTTTATCTCCATTTCATTTATTTCTGTTTTGATCTTTATTATTTCCTCCCTTCTATTAACTTTGGACTTTGTTCTTTTTCAAATGCCTCTAGATGTCAGTTAAACAGTTTGAGATTTTTCTTGTTTCTTGAGATAGGACTGTATCATGATAAACTTCCCTCTTAGAACTGCCTTTGCTTCATCCCAAGATTTTGTCTTATTGTATTTCTATTTCATTATTTTTCAGGTTTTTCTTGATTCTCTCTTTCTTTGTTGACTCACTAGTTATTTATTAGCATTCTGTATAGCCTCCATGTGTTTATGTTTTCTTTCGATTTTTTTCCACTAATAATTTCCAGTTTCATACTGTTGTGGTCAGAAAAAAGTGCTTGGTAAGATTTCAACCTACTTAGATTTATTAAGGTACATGGCCTAACATGTGTCTATCCCAGGGAATATCCCTTGTGCATTCAAAAAGAGTGAGTATTCTGCTGTTTTTGGATGCAGTGTTCTGTAAACATCTATTAGGTCCATTTGTCCTAACATGTTCTTCAAAGCCATTGTTTCCTTATTGATTTTTTCTGGATGATCTATCCATTGATATAATTGGGGTACTAATGTCCCCATCAATTATTGTATAACTGTTAATTTCTCTATCCATGTCTGTGTATGTATATATGTTCTACATATTTAGGTGTTTCTCTCTTGGGTGCCTAGATATTTACAGTTAGCACATCTTCTTCCTGGTTTGAAACCTTGATTATTATATCTGTCCTTGTCTCTTTTTACAGTCTTTGTTTTAAAGTCTATTTTGTCTGATATAAATACAGTTACTCCAGCCTTTTTTTTCCCTTTCATTTCTATTTTCATGGAATATCTTTTTTCTATCCTTTCAGTTTCAATTTGTATGTGTCTTTAGGTTTGACGTGAGTTTCTTGTGGGCAACATATAGATGGATATTTTTATTTTTAATCCATCCATTCACCTATGTCTTTTGATTAGAGCATTTAGCCTACTGACATTTAAAGTAATTATTGAAAGGAATGAATATGTTGTCGTTATGTTAGATGTTTTCAGGTTGGATTTGTCATTCTTCTCTAGTCTTTCTTCTCTTGCTCTCTTCCTGTGTTTGTGATGCCTTTCTTTAGTGTTATTGGATTCCTTTCACTTTTTTTTTTTTTGTGTATCTATTATAGGTTTTTGTTTGGTGGCTACAATCTTGTTTATATAATGCATTTTAAATATATGGCAGTTTATGTTAAGTTGATACTTAAGTTCAAATATATTCTAACAGCACTATATTTTTAACTCCTCCTCCTCCACATTCTATGTATATGATGTCATCTTTAACATTTTTTATTTAGTGATTTCCCTAACTATATTTTAGAAGTAGTTGATTATACTACTTTTGTCCTTTAACCTTCATACTAGCTTTTAAGTGTTTGGTCTATTACCTTTACTGTTTGCTTTTGCCAGTGAAACATGTTTTTCTTGATTTTTTTCCAGCTATAATCTTTTCTTTTCCTCTTAATGAAGTCCCTCTAACATTTTTTGTAAGGCTGGTTTAGTGGTAGTGAACTCATTTAACCTGTGTTTATCTGAAAAGCTCTTTATCTCCCCTTCAATTCTGTAAACAGGTAGAGTATCTTGATTTTAGGTCTCTCTCTTTCAGCACTTTGAATGTATCATACCATTCCCTTTTGGCCTGTAGAGTCTGCTGTAAACTCAGCTGATAGTCTTATGGAGTGTCCTTTGTAGGTAACTCATTGTTTCTTTTTCACTGCTTTTAATATTCTCTGTCTTTGATCTTTGACATTTTAGTTATTATATCTTGGTGTGGATCCCCTTAGGTACATCTTAATTGGGGCTCTCTGTGATTCTGTATCTGGATGTCTATTTCCTTTCCTCGGTTAGGAAAATTTTCATCTATTATATATTTTATAAAGTTTTCCTTTCTCTTTCCTCCTCCTAGGACTCCTATAATGCAAATATTAGGATGGTGATGTTGTTTCAGGTTGCCTTAAGCTACTATTATCATTTTTTCTTTTTTTTCTTCTGCTATTCAGTTTGATGGTTTTCATTACTCTGTCTTCCAAGTTACCAGTCTGTTCTTCTGCATCCTCTAGTCTGTTGTTGATAACCTTAGTGTATTTTTTATTTCATTTATTGTATTCTTAATCTCTGGTTCTTTCTTAGATTTCTTATCTCTTTTTTGAGGTTTTCACTGAGTTCATCCACACTCGTCCCTAGTCTGGTGATCATCCTTATAACCATTTATATTTTCTATCAGGTTGATTGTTTAACTTTGTTTCATTTAGTTCTTTTTCTGAAGCTATGCTGTCATGTTCTTTTGTTTCAAGCATATTCCTCTGTCTTCTCATTTTCTTTGACTTTATAGGTTAGGTGAAAAGTTTATACCTCTCCCAGTCTTGAAGATGTGGCCTTGTGTAAGAATGTCCCCTGGGTAGAGTGTACCTGGTGGTTTTGGTTGGGTGGATGTAGGCCAGGATGTTCCAGTGCTGGGGTTCCCAGGGTGTGGGCCAGGTCTCAGGGTGGGCATGTCAGTGGGGAGCTAGGGTTGAATGGCTCAGTCCAGGAGTCTCACAGGCAGGTGATGCTGAGGCCTCCTGGTAGAGTGTTTGGGGGTGGTAGGTGTGATCCAGGAGTTTCTTGGGTGAGTACTGGTTGGGGCTGTGGTAATCTGGCAGCTGGGGCTGTAAGGGCGACATACAGGGTGCTTCTGCATGGGATCATGCTAGTGCTGCATTGGAGGGGATAATGGATCTCCACAGGTGTACTTTGGTGCAGGAGGCATCCAGAGTATGACCCTGGTTAAGTCTGGAGCTAGTGTGAGGGCCTTTCTTTCCTCTCCCATTTGCACTAGCAGTGTGTGGAAGGAATGTAAACAACTGTGCTACCCTGATCCCTTCACACAGTGTGGCTGCCCTCCAAAATGTGGCTTTTTTCTGTGCCCCAGGTCACTCTCTGATATCCCTCCCTACTGCGGGTCATGTTGTGGGTGGGGCTCCCTCTATTACCTGTGTCGAGCACTCTAGTGGTTTTGAAATGGTCTTTTTATCTCTTGTTGTGCAGAAGGTGTTTACTTAGGCCTCAGTTCTTCCTCAGGATGAATTGCTCTGTGTGTAAATGTGGATTCAGGGTGTACGTGAGATGAGGGACGTTTGGGATCTCTCTATGCCATCTTGGACCCAACTCTAAAACTGAATCTTTGCTGTTACCTCCCCCCACATCTTCATATCTGTAAATGACAATTCTGTTATTTGCTCAGATCAAAACCTTAGAATGATTCTTGACTCCTTAGTTTTCTTTCTCACTTCCCATTTCATTAGCAAAATCTATAGAATCTCTTTTCAAAATATATCCATACATGGATGATTGCTTACAACATCTACAACCTTCCCCTGATCTATGCCACAACCATTTTATGCCTATTATTTCAGTATGTTTCTAGATGATTTCCCTAGTTCCTTTGTTTCCAATAGTGGTATTCATTAAGATCTTTAACTGACATCATTTCTCTCACACTGGTCCTATAATGGGAACTACTTTTCTTCCCGCTTAAACTCATGTTTTTGTCATGTGACTTGCTTGGCCAATGAAACATATAGGAACTGATATATATTCTTTCTGGTCAGTAGCTTTAAGAACCAGTATGGCTAATAGTACCACCATAATCCATTCACTAGGTTTCCTATTGTGAGCACCATTCCCTTGCATATTCTGAGTAGATGTGCAGAATAAGAGGGAAAAAAATCAATTTTGTTGCTCTAAGCCACTGACACTTTCAGGTTGGCAACCAGTTTAACATTTCCTAGCCTACTGACAAAGAAGTTGTTCCAGGAGATGCCAGAATAACAAGAATAAAACCCAAAAATATTTGGCATTGGTTATGGCATGAGTGGTAGGTATCAAGGAAATACTACTGGAGACTGGATGGGTGGTGATTCATGTTAGACAGTGGCAAAATTCTAACTTGTGGTAACATGGAAAGCAAATATTGTACCTACTGTAGCTTCACACAAGAGCTATTATATACACTGGGCATGTAGCTGCACAGGAGAGGATAAGCAAGAACACAAATAACCAGTTTCTTACTTTTGACTTCATTTCCACATGCTACCTCAGGAAAGAGAGTAAAGAATTGGTTGGTTTGTAAGAAGTAATGAAAGGGATTAAAGAGACAAGAAATATAGGGACTTACAGAATAAAGATGCAATTGATTTCCATTTCCATGCAGTGAAAATAAAACTGAAGACCTTTTAAGAACAAAAACTCATTAAAATTCAACTTAGCAGCAGCAATGGCCAAAATTGTGGTCATCAGACACAGTTAAACATCTCTGAATGAAATCTTCACCCAGTAAATCTTTTCAATTGAATTAGAAGGCCTAGAGAAAAATACTAGGTATGTGCCTCTTCCAGGATATCTGTTAAGTTTGTACCCACAATTAAGTCCAAAGAGAAGGGCATGTCTCCAAAAAAACTTACAAGTTATTGGCAGATGGAGCTAACTGAAAACAAATAGGAACAAGATGACTACAGATTTGAGAGAATTGAACTGTCAAAAGAACCACCAGCCTATAAAAGACTGTTAAAGACTTAAAATAGTCCCTGGGCCTAAAACCTTCTAGAGGTAAAGAAGGTTTAGAAAGCCACTAAGGCTTCACTGGGGCCACATTTTCTTGTATTCTCTTCAGGTGTGTCCAGCATATAACATATAGAGGTTAGAGCCAAGGACCCCTGAGAACTGCACACTTGAGACCTGCTTGCTCTCAGGGAGAAACCTCTTACAATGGTGAGCTGCTCAGCAGGACTACAGAATTTCTGTGGTCCAGTGGCTTCTAGGTGTCCCTTCCATGCCCTGATTTTTCCCCTTCTGACTGAGAATGTTTATTCCAGTCATTGCATTCCTATTCTGGAATTCGAAGTGGGTAGGGGAGGGGTTTAGATCACATAACTTTTTTGTGTGCTTATTGTTTTTATTTCTTAGGTCTCTAGAACAAGAAATGGCACATCTAGACTTTTATAGATACACTCATTGAATCTTGTGAAGTTTAATAACATTACTAGACAGAACTTTTGAGTTTTCTCTCTTGAGGAAGGTATGAGGATATTTTGAATGTGAGAAAGGGACTGAATCAAATATTTGTGATCATAAGGAAAGAATATTGGTCGGTGAGGGTATTCAAAAAATCTGTTCTCTTGCTTTGAGCAAATTTTAGTGTTGAAATTCTTTATCCAATAGAATGCAATCCAGGTTCTAAGATGTCTGTGAGCCTGGAAAATGGGGACCGAAGGGACAGTGTCACTCAGAGGCAGAAGCTTGATGAGCCAATGTATCGTTCATCGTGCCTTTGTCTTTACATGCTGGCTAGTGAAGCAAGTCCATTAGTCTGCATCTCGGAACAACTGCAATGAACATATTCCCCTTTCTGACCAACAATATACATGTATAGCAAATGAGAAATAGTTTTATTGTTGTAAATCACTGCAGCTTTTAGGATGTTTATAACAGTAACATAACTTAGCCTTTTATAATTACTAAAACCCAAATTCTACCCTCAAGGCAAAATCCAGAATGATCGTTTTAAAACTTGTCATATCATTTACTCCTCTTCGTGAACTTCTCCAATGGCCCAAAGTCTTAATGTAAACTTTATTTCTTCCAACTTTCTGACCATATTTCCTTGGAATCTCCATTTTATTCTTTCTACAGTAACTGCACATTTGTGACATTGCTCTTCTTTGAACATGGTAAGCAGATTCACATTTTCCTTTGCTGTTCCTCCTTCCTAGGACACTCTCATCACAATTATACACATGACTTTCTCCCTTACCCCTTAGTGTGTGTTCAGGTATCACTTTATCTGTCATACATTCTTGACTACCCTTTATAAAAAAAGCAATAACACCTACCCTTCCATTTCTCTTTTCTCCAAAACATTTATCACCCACTGGCATATTGTATAACTGTTGATGTCCTATATTCCTCCTCTCCCCATAGTGCCACACATTAGAATCAAAGCTCCATAATAGAAGAGGCATTGTTTTTTGCTGTGGCCCCAGGATCCATAACATTATGGGACATACAACAGTCATGCAACACTGAATGGATGAAAACTAGAAGAGAGAATTTGGAGATGTTTCTTTTTGGGGGATTCTGATATATTTAGATAACATAATTTTGTTTGAAAGGATATAGGGACTTTGAAGGAGAGCAAAAACAAACAAACAAACAAACCATCATTAGAGTTCTGGGCACCTAGAGAAGGCAGGAATGACACTGATACCTAGGGTACTATAGTTGACTATCCTCCTTTACAATATATGGAAAGAACTGTTTCCTAGTTGGGGATAAACATAGAAGCAGACAATTTTTCTTGCCTTCATCCACTGTATATGGGAGAGCTGAGAGAGTGAATAGATATTACATGAGTTTACATGCCTTTCCACACTAAGGTGCCAAACTGCAAGATGTAGAAGAGAATCTATATATTTAATAATTTAGGAAAAATTAAGATTATACCAGTTGTTGATTGACAGTACAATGAGTCACTTATCTACACACTTTAGTTTTTGTGTTCAAATGTTTTCATAAATACATATAAGGAGTATATATATGAGATACCTCTTCAAGTAGATAGATAAGAAGGCTCTCCAACATGTAATTTCTAGTGCTTATTTGGATCCTAAGGGACAAGAATATGTGACATATTTTCTAAACTAAAATTTTGGTTATTATTTGTCAGACTTGAGATGTATGGATGTTGATTCTCAATATCCCACAATTCCCCACAGATCACTGACTCCTTATCTGGTGGATGGAGTGAGCCACTCTAGGTGTTAGAATCACAGTCTCTCCCAGAAGCGACAGATAAGGCTGAGATCTACTCCTCACATTTTTGGGGCTTATGGCAAGAGTACAAATGAGGCCCAAATAACATTCATATTTAAAGTTGAAAATCAAATAAATAGATTGTTACATAAAATATGTTCTAAATCCTCCTATTTTGGCAAATATAATTTCTTAATGACATGGAAAGGTGAAACTGAATTTAGAATTCTGAGACTCTTCTGAGTTCCATGACAGAACATGGTCATCCTGCCCTTTCTTGTCCCACCTAGTTCCATATTATACAGGGAAATCTTCTCATGTATCTATATGGATACTTTAGCTTGAACACTCAGGCTCTATATTCAAACCCTATAAACTTCTGATCCTTTAGCTATCCCTTGGGCATAGGGATATACATTCATCTTTGGGATGAAAGATTAAGGGAAGAGCCTGGAACAGGTACTAGAAACAGTGTTTGCATCATTGTGTAAATAAATCTGAGAACGTCAGTATGCATTACATAAAAGTGAGGAATATGTTCTTGGGGTGAATATATACCTTGACCTTACAACTCTTTTTCCCACAGGGGAAAGGATAGAGAGTTGGTCAGAGAAAGTCCAAAATAGGACTTTTTATACTACAAGGCTGAAGCCAGTGGCCTCTCTTGCTCAAGTCTAAGGACAGTGTCATACTATCAAGTTTGAGGTCTAGAGCCTCCTCCATAGGATATATTGAGCTATATGTTTTACAACTCTAAACCTCTTCTGAGCATATTCAGAGCATATTCAAAGCTGTAGAGAGTAGTGGGAAGCAAAAGTTGAACCTTTAAGTGGTACTGCAAACTTTAACTAAGACACTTTTTCTTTAGGAAAAGCAGAGCATTTAATTCATTAATGGGTTCTGAAAATTATGAAAATTATTTGGAACCTCATAAATGTGCAATTAAAGCAATTGGTGCTGATTAAGAGAATATTCCATGCCTAATGACTTTTTGGATTCCTGGGGAAGGAATGGAGGTTATCATTAAATACAGCATGGCTTTTCTGGCCCATCATGGCAATATATGGTCAAAAAGAATGCTTTTTGTATAGGAAGTATTGTGTGCAAAATACTGCACACCCTGGTGTTCTGTTCACATACAAAGCAGATCAGCCTCTAAACCGCTGGAGTTAGTATGCATTAACTTTGCTCATTAAAACCAGACATTCTGATGCTGGATAATTCACTGGTGTTAAAAATCATTTAATTCTCTATATGCCTGAAGTATTCCAGAGCAGTGTGGCTGTTGTGGGAAAAGTGTTCTTTTTGAAGATGGAGCCTGACCCAGGAGGAGATGTTGGTTATTGATTGTTGTGGAAAACATTTAAAAACGTTTGGGATCATTCCCAGTCATACTCAAGGAATCATCCAATACAGAAGAATCACAAAACTTGGTTAAACATGCAAGGAATTCTCTTCCTAAAAATTAGCCATGAAATTACTGAGTTGCTTAGTCTGATAATTCTTAAATTTTGGGTGTCAGGACCCTATTATACTATTGAGGACACACCAAACAGATTTTCTTTTATGTGAGTAGTATCTGTTGATATTTGGCATACCGGAAATTAAAATTGACAATTAAAATTTATTTATTTACATAACATTAACCCATACATCAATATTTTAAAAAAATATGACTCTTTCAAAAGAATGGAAACTGGCATTATTTTGCATTTTTCCCTATTGCTTTTAATGTTTGGTTTGAGAAAACTAATGGCTGGATTCTCAAATCTATTGCTGCACTCATTCTGTTGCATACCATGTCATGAGCCTCTGACAAAAATACTAACTATGACAGCATGGAAATAAAAAAGAAAACAACCTCTTAGTAGTAAAAACAGTTTTGATCTCATGGGCCCTGGAAGTGTTCTCAGAGAGCCTCAGAGGCTCCCAGGCCACAAACAATCACTGCCTTCATTTTCATGCACTAACACCTCTAGAACTGCACTGCCCAATAATGTAACCAATAGCCACGTGTGACTATTTACAGGTAAATTGGTTAAAATTAACTAAAGTTAAAAATTCAGTTCTTTATTTCTACTAGTTGGCTTGAAGTGTCCAATCGCCACATGTGGTTAGTAACTGTGTGTTGGGCAGCACATAGTCTGAACATTTACATCATCACAGAAAACTAAATTGTTCCCTCCTCTTCTCCCACTTAGGAGAGGGTCTTAGCTCTTGATTCTCCCCACTCTGCAGTAAACAACAAGAGTGCAGTTGGGAAATTCTCATTGTTCTCTGCCCTGAGGAAAAACATCCAAACAGATCGTGGGCAGGTGACCCGCACTGTGCAGAAGGAGATATGGCCCCCGTAATCGGTGCTGAGAGATACCCAGGGTGCAGGTGTGCTCATCACACACTCTGATAGGTCTGAATTAGGGGACAGTCATGATTAAGTTAGGTTCCCTGACAGTTACAGCAAACAGTTAATGCAGATTATATACTTTAATATCTAGAATGTCAGGAAAATGTCTATATGATTGCTACTTTTTTAATATTGAAGTAATTATCAGACATTGCTTATTTTATATGGTAGGGCTGAAAACATGACAGAGATCTTCCTAATATATTGATACTGCTTTCCTTCTTTGGATGCCTTGCTGTGGTTGCTCTGATAATTTAGTTTGTATGAATATAAACTGTTCTTCAAATGCCTCCACAAATAATTTATGTTAAACATTTTCATATGATCTTATTTCTTTAATTGTGCTGTAATGTCCTATAGTATTATTATTATGTCTAGATGCTCCATATCTCCATTAGACTGTAAACTCTAAGAGGGTAGGCAAGTGGCACAGAGCTTTGCACACAGTACATCCAGGGCTCATTGCTATGCTGATATACCTCAGTTTCTTAAGGTGTTAGCCAAAAGTGAGCCCCACTCATTGGCTCATCATTCATTTTGGGTTTCCCTTTCTGGGCCCTCCTGTCTACCTGTGTAAATACTCAAGTCACGATCTCTGGCTCACTCCTTCCCCACATGAATTCTTGGATGCTTTGAAAATCATTGAGTACCTAATAGGCTATGATTGGTGATGTTTTAAGCCCTTATGCTCTTTTAGGTATGCACACTTGGACAAGTATCTGGGCTTAATTGCTTCACCTTACTTGAATCTAAACCCAGCTAGAAGAGTTTATCTTTTTATTATTATTATGTTTATCACATGACATACTTTCTAATTTTATCATACTTGCTGTTTTTATAGGAGAAAAATCTCCAGCCCTAAATAACTGTTTCTGACTAATTAGCAGGCATTGTATATTTATCACTTATTTTCATAATTTATGTGGTGCTGTTGAATCTATTAATAAAGAAGCTTCATCACATCACAATGATGGTCTTTGTTGTGAAGGCCTCAATACCAAGTAATCAAGAAAGCAAGAAAATATGTAGCATCACTTTACAAGAGGCAGAAGAATCTTAAAGAATTACATTGATCCTTAAAAAAAAAAATGATCATTGTTCAAAGAGAAGATCTTTGTTCAAAGAAATGATCTACCTACAACTTGCCCAAGCAAAACAGAAAGGTGTAAAAGTGATGGCAGAATCTGCCTGAAGGTACTTTCCAGGCATACCTGTGCAAGGTGGACAGGGAGGGAGTATCCTGTCTTTTCAGATGTTGTAATTTAGGCCCCTCAGCTGCTGGGGCAGCCAGGATGTCTGAAGACCCAGCCAAGCTATTTCCTCATGTGTATCTTTTGGCTTGAAAATACCTTGGAATAACCCTTTTTAATACCTTCTTCTAGCTGTCAGGAATGTTTAAAAAGATTCTATCAGACTTACCACTCAGGGATGAAACATTTGAAGTGCACTGTCTGGTTTAGGTAATACATTGGCAGCCGCTATTTTATTTCAAAGAAAAATCCATCAATTAACAAGTGAACATGACAGATAAAGTGACAGAGTTCCTCTGTGTTCAAAAGAGGCAGCTAAAGAAAAGGGAACATTGGGTATCTGAAGAGCAAACAGTACCCCTGGGGAAGAAAAAGAGCCCCCTGAGAATGCAAAAGGCTCACAAAATAGATCTGTCAGATTCTTTCAGACTTTGATGAAAGACACAGTGCTTGATATTGGGAAGACTCTGCGCCAAAACAATTCTTCACCTTAGATGAATTCTAAGCCCTATTAAAGAGAGAGAGATTACCACAAAGGAAAGATGAACCAAGATTTGGAGATCTGTACAATGAAGAATAGTTCTGCCTACTCCAAAATTTGCTTAGGATAAGACTTACCTGCTTCCGAATTAGTATTGAGACAATAAAATTCAGGCATTGAGATATTTTTCTATTGTGCATCTCTGTAGGAACACTATTGAATATCAATACATCAGAGCAAGACCAGCATGAAGTTAACTTGTTCTCAGAAGATTTGCCCTAAAATTTTAACACAATTTAACAAACATTTACTGTGTTCCTTCTGAATACAGCAATATGTAGTTGCTAATGGCAATGCAGTGATAAAAGACATAAAACTTGCCTTCATCAAAGTTCTAGTTGAGTAATGTGGTTATACTATAGAGGCAATGTGCACTTATTTAAGTGGGCAACAGTTTAAATCCTAGAACTATATATTTTTATAGTCAGACTCCTAACAAATAATTAATTGAAATATGAATATTACAAATTATTTTTTAATCTCTTACCATCTGAACATTTCAGAAAATATACCATATTATTAAGCACTTGCCAATGACTGTCTACTTTTAATTAAAAGAATGAGAAATAATTGTTTTGGGTTTTTTTAGCCTTTTTAAAAATAATGAATAACACTGATTTCTTGAAGACCCAACTTGTGATAGGCAGCTTCCAAGATACCCCACTGATTCTTTCATCCTAGTATTCAGACCGTTGTGTAGTCATTTCCAACTTTGAATAGTGCTGACCTGTAATTAGTGGAACATTGAAGAAATGAAAGAGTGTGAGTTTTGAGGCAAGTCAACGTGGTCATGTGGCTTCTTCTCTGCGCTCTCATGGGCCATCAGCTCTAGAGAAAGATAGCTGCTGTGTTGTGGAACCACTCAGCCCAGCAGAAGGGTCCCCGCAGCAGTAACTGATGTCCCTTGAGGATCGCCAGCATTGATTTGTCAGCCATTTTAGTGAGCCATTTGGAAATGGATCCTCCACACCAAATCAAGCCTTCACGTAACGGTAGTTCAGGCTAATATCTTGACTACAACCTTTTAAAAACAAGACAACAGGCCCCAAATGGGGTGGTATATGCTGTCAAGTCCCATGTCATCAAACCAAGATTTAATTAACAGTTTCAGCTCTCCCACAAATAGAATCTTAAACAGGAATCACCTGAACACCATTAGTTAAGTAATTTGCCTGACAGACTCCTGCCACCCCAAGAGGATAGTAATCTAGTAATAACCTGTCTTTTTGTTTAATATAACTTCCTTGTGTCTGTTCTTTTTTGTCTATTTTGTATGACTCTTCAGAGTGCCTGTGTATTTGCTAGATTGGATGCTGCTTGATTTGAACCAATTTTTGCTCAAATAAACTCAACATTTTGTATATGCCACAGTTTATCCTTTAACAGTCCTGGTGTGAGAGAAGGGAACTAACGGAGATGCTTGATGTCTCCCAGGAACAATGAGCAACCAGGCAAAGGTCCCTGCTGAGCCCCTTGAGCTCACTGCTGTTTGCTGCCTCAGGAGATCTTCGGTAAGTCCCTCTAGGATCCTAGCTCTGCAGCTTCTGTGCTATGAGCTTTCACTTTTGGGACACTTCTTTTTTCCTGATGGGATCCAGAAACTGAACAGAATTGGACAGGGTTCAACTTAGACACTGGGCTGTGTCTTAGACTAGACTGGATCCAGTGTGAGGCCTCAGGTGAATAAAATTTTAAGGCCTTACAAGCTGATTTACCTTAGTAAAGAGAATCTTGAATATAGTGGCCACAGTGGAATATTTTTAGACTAGATACACTTTTCCATTTATGAGGCATCCTAGGGAAAAAAGAGTCTCAGCTAAGTACTCACCATAAAGGGTAGAGGAAAAATTATTTTTCCTACCCTATAGTTTCTGGTGACCAGGATGAGAACCTGTGGACCAATCCACTTTCTCTGGACCCTACAGATGGGATCCTGGGAAAACTAGTAGGAACTTGGAAAAGGTGAGAATTCTAACTAATGTCAGCTCTTCCAGGTCTCTAACTGTGGTGCCTGGATGAGAGATTGAGGTAAAATTTCATGTTGTCTTTTTCTTTCCAAATTCAAATCAGCTGATTAAACACATGTGTAGAAATTAGATATTACAACCATGACTTGTGAATTTGCTCTCAGGTATTCATTGGTTGTCCATCTTTTCTTGCCCAGGGGTTATTGGCTTCTTGTTTGTCTCTTTTGTGTCCCGAGACCTTTGGCTTGACACCATTAGGTTGGGGGGAGGTTCCCCAAAATATGGCCAGACAGAAATGTGGGCTGCACTCCATTTATGACTAAGTATCCTAAGAGTTCTAGTAACTCTTGCTGTTTCTCAAAGAAATTGTCTTTCTTCTGGCTGTCTTTGGGAGTCTTTCTGGATCTTGGGAAGGTACCCTCTTTGGGAATAATCCAAGGGGTTGTTCAATACTGCCAGGAATATTTACTATTTGTTCCACCTGAAACCTGGTAAAATATTTGTAAGAATTTGTTTAAAATTATTTCTACAGTCAGAAGTTGGATAAATTGGATGCTGATATTCAGAACCTAATAGGAAATAGGAACTTCTTTTAAGCCTTCTCCCTTAGGCTAAAATGAAACTAAGTACCCAGAGGGAAAGAAAAGCATTCTAAAGCCTTTGTGGAAGGGTTTACTAAAACTGTCCAAACACATAAAGGTTTAAGTCGTGAACATAGGAATTTTGTGATTTCCATCTTAGCTGAAGATCCCATTGATGTAAAGAAGCAAATTGAGGATAATGTAGTTGTATGGGTGTGTTATTTTTTTGATATTCAGGTTGCAACCCAAACTTTTTAGGAATTAAAAACTCTACTTTTCTTACAAATTGAGTCTTCACAGAAACAGAAATGTGGCTCTACAAACAATCATAAAAGGGTAAAAGCCCACCTATTCTTTTCACCAATCCCCAAGTCTCCCCTATCTCTCTCAAAAAGCTTTTAGATATTATAAAAGATTAGGATTTAG
This sequence comes from Manis javanica, assembly GCF_040802235.1. Classification (NCBI taxonomy): domain Eukaryota; kingdom Metazoa; phylum Chordata; class Mammalia; order Pholidota; family Manidae; genus Manis; species Manis javanica. The sequence continues at coordinate 56,945,950 of NC_133163.1, read as the reverse complement.
GGAAAAAAAGTCCTTCTGGGTGGAACTTGCATTCTTTCTCTGAGCCCATTGATATTGAAGCATGTATCAGAAAAAAAAAGGAAAGACTATTTTGAAAACTAGGTCTATGAAAAATCTGAAAAATCTTCACCACAAATATCAGAGAAAATTTCAAGCCATCTGAGCAGGTAACCTTAACTTATTCCATTTGCAAGAAACATAGTTTATATCCAACTGTTCTTTTCTTAGACACATGAATTTTGCACTATTATACCTGTCTCATGGCTAAAATTTTAAAAAGAAAGCTATACAATCTCTGCTGTGTCTGTCAGTATGATGTAGATGCAAAGTTTCCTATCTCTAGATGGTATTGCCAAAATTAATTTGCAAAGTGCTTGATTTAATTGGCTTGAATGAACTGTACTCTCAGGAATATAGAAACAGCCCACATATTTTTTCAAATTCATGTCATCTATGATAATCTTTGATAAACAAAGTCTAGTTTAAGTTTGTTGGCTTAACTAAAACAGGCATGTCTTTAGAGTTATCACTCAACACTGAATGTAATAGAGTTGAGCCCTGAACAACATGGGGATTTTTTCAATAAATATATTGGAAAATATTTTGGTTTGTGACAATTTGAAAAAACTTGTAGGTGAAATATATACTGTAGAAACATTGAAAAAATTAAGGTAAATTTATGTCATGAGTGCATAAAATAAATGTAGGTACTAGTCTATCACTATCATCAAATATCACAAATCTATAAATATTTTATCAAAACTTATGCACACACACTTATAGACTGTACATTATGCCATTTGCAGGTAAGAAATGTAAACAATGTAAAGATGCAGTATTAAGTCATAACCACATAAAATTAACTGTAGTATACACTGTACCACTGTAATAACTTTGTAGCCCTTCCTATTGCTATTGTGGTGAGCTCAAGTGTTGGGAGTATCTGTTTAAAATGCCATGTGACCCTAATCATCTCTGCCTGAGCAGTTCATTGGTCCAGTAAATGTGATATTACAGTAAAAATTGATCTCTCATGGTTTTCATTATGTTTACTGTACTACTATAATACTAGAATAACACGATAGGATCCATACAAAGTGTCACTAGTGATGCAGAAAGTGCCCCCCAAAGAGCAGACAAAAGTCATGACATTACATGAAAAAGTTGAATTGCTTGATGTGTATTGAGGTCTGCAGCTGCAGTAGCCCACCACTTCAAGATAAATGAATCCTGCATAAGGACCATTGTAAAAAAGACAAAAGGAAATTCATGAAGCTGTCAATGTAGCTATGCCAGCAGGCATGAAAACCTTACATTTTTTGCAAAATACCTTTTTAGCCTTTGTGTGGGTGCAGGATTGTTAGAAGAAAAGCAGACCTATAGACTGATTTGATAAAAAGAAAGTCATTATGTGACAACTTAGAAGGTGAAGAAGAAAAAGCTGGAGAATTTAACGCCAGCAAAGGATGGTTTGATAAATAGGTTCACTTGAAAATGTCAAGGTGACAGAAAATCAGCTTCTGCCAACCAAGCAGCAGTAGAAGGGCTCCCCAAGGCCATTAAGAAAATCATTGAGGAGAAAGAATATCTGCTTGAACAGGTATTTAATGCAGACAAAAGTGCCCCACTCTGGAAAAGGATGTCACAGAAAAAATTTATTAGTAAGGAAGAGAAGTGACCACCAGGATTTAAGGCAGGAAGGGAAAGACTAACTCTACTGCTTCGTATACAAATATAGCTGGGTTTCTGATCAAGACGCTCTTAATCCCCCAAGCCTTGGAGGGAAAAGTTACGCCAGTTGCCTATATTTTGGTATACAACAAGAAGGCGTGGACAGTGAGAACACTTTTATTGGTTCACTTTAATTGATGCTTTGTCCCTAAAGTCAGGGAGTAACTCATTAGTAAGGGACTTTTAAAGTTCTTCTGATTTTGGACAAGGTCCTTGGCCACCCATAATCTCATGAGTTCAACACCAAAGGCATCAAAGAAGTTTGCTTGCCCACAAAGACAACATCTCTAATCAGCCTCCAGATCAGGCAGTCATAAGGACATTTAAAGCTCATCGCACATGAGACTCTGGAAAGTATGGTCAACACTATGGAAGAGAACCTCGACAGAGTATCGTGGAAGTCTGGCTGAATTACACCACTGGAAATACCATCATTGTTTTAGAAAAAGATGCAAAATCCATCAAGCCTGAAATAATTAATTTTTGCTAGAGAAAACTGTGTCCAGATGTTGTACATGACATCACAGGATTTATGACAGAGCCAAATAAGGAAATCATGAGACTGTCGATATGGCAGAAAAGGTGGGGGCAAAGGGTTTTAAGATATGGATCTTAGAGAAGAAATTCAAGAGCTACTAGACACCACATCAGAGGAATTAACAAGATGACTTGATGGAGATGAGGGCTTACAAACCAGTGCCAAATAATGAGGAAGGAGGGCCAGAAAACACATGGAAACAGATGATCTGGCAGAAGGTTTCCAATAATTCAAGACTGCTTTTGACTTTTTATGACATGGACCTTCTATGATATGAGAACTGAAACTAAAGAAAATATTGGAAGATGCAAAGCTTGATGGTTTTTGCAGGTTTTTCTACAATGATGGAATTTCCAATGATGCAATTCTTCCAAACTTAGATGATTTCCTCTCTGTCAAGGTTCTCTTCCATGGTGTTGACAATCCTTTCCACAGAGGACCATGTGTAATGAACATTAGTGGTATTATAGAAATATTTTTAGAGAAATGAAAGAGCAAAAAGTCAAATTATGATCTATTTCTTAAAGCTACACTGATTGTGCCTGCCTCCCCTGCCTCCTACTCTGCCACCCTGAGACAGCAAGACCATCCCCTCCGGTTACTCCTCCTCTTCAGCCTACTTAACATTAAGATGAGGATGAAGACCTTTATGATGATCCACTTTCACTTCATGAATGTAATGTCATACAGTTAATGCACTGTATGTAATGCACTGAATGTAAGTGATGTCATACAGTTAATGCACTCATGTGTCTTCATGTGAAAATCTAATAGCCGGATGGAGAGGATGTATAAGAAACTTTTGTGTCTTCATCACCTAGGTGCACATCATACAGAATATAATGTCCAAGACTTGTCTACAGCTGGGTAGCTTATCCTTAAATAGGAATAAGGTGAGCAATATTTAATATAAAATTAATAATGTGTTACATTTTTTTTCTATTTTATAACTTTGTTTTCAAGGAATTATGTTATGGTATCATATGTCTCTATCTCGTAAAAGGAGAAATTGCATATAGTTGATCATCATATGTAAATTTTTTTTAAAGAAATGTAAAAATATACAGTTATATAACTGCAATTCTGCATGCCATAAAAACAATGAGTCATTCATTAGTGTATAGGCTAGACTACCATGAAGCAATCATTATCAATGCATGAATTATACCTTTAAATAAATATGAATTTTTCATATTATGTTTCCATTTTTGACATTAGTATTAGTAATATATATAACATCTACAGTGTTTTGTATAAGACGATGTTGATGTAGGTACTGCCAGATGATTATTCATCTTGTAAATAGACTATGGCGAAGATACATATAATACAGTATTGTAAATATATTTTCTCTTATGATTTTAATATTTTTTTATCTTTATTGTAAGTATTCAGTATATAATATGTACAAAATATGTTAATCAACCCTATCAGTAAGGCTTCCAGTCAACAGTAGGCCATTAGTGGTTAAGTTTTTGGGAAGTCAAAAGTTTTATATGGATTTTAGCCCCTAACTTCTGTGTTTTAAAAGGTCAACTGTATATACGTATGCACCTATTATTTTAGGATGTGCACCTAAAAATTCACCCAAATCTATAGATATTCCATACAAAATCTGATGCTGAGTCCTTTGCTTGGTTTCTTAGCCTGGAGAGGCTTTTAAAAGTCCAATCTAAGATTCCCTATGAAAAGTTCAGTAAAGGAAATTTCAAGAGAACTTATATGGTCAAACTATTCTTGCTGCACCAAGTTTAATGAAACTAGACATTTTGTAAACAAATGAGTCTTAATATGATTATCTTTGATAGAAATGACAGTGACTGTAGGAAACTAACACAACCTTATGGATATCAGATTCTAGTCCTGTTCATTTTCTTTGAGTTTTTATTACATCCCTGTAAAATGTACTGGATCCTGAATTCTAGTTTCCTCAAATATCTGGCCACAGCTCTCCAAACTAATGTTTCCAATTTTCTTGCACCCTTCTGGTTTGGAATCACTAAGAGAAAAGGTGGTCACTTCCAAAGAGGTTTAAGGATGATATCAGGCCCACTTCACTACCCAAACAGAAGCCAGACTTCAGGCAATGGAATCTCAGTTCCACATCTCCCCACTGAAGAGGGTTCCTCCAGACTTTTTGTCCTGCACATCCGCTGGAGATCTAAAATTAAAATTGACTAAGGAGGTTCCTCCTCAAAAAGAGACGGCATCTTAAGGTGGTCAACAGCCCCAAGATCACAGAGGATCTTCATCTCTATTATGAAACCTTTATTCCTTTTGCACTTTTGCTACTTGCTTTTTCTGTTACTATATAGGAAGAGAATTCTCCTTAATTATGGCAACAATCCCTGAATCTATTGTTAAGCATTAACTGTCCAACACATATTCCTAGACTCTCTGGCCAAAGTTCTTGATAATAGGATAGCCCTTGGTTATCCTTCAGCTGAGCAAGTATTTGTGCTATAGCCAACTTCACTGGCTACACTTGGATTGACACTTGGGAAAGTTGTGACTTAGCTAACTAAGATCACAGAACAAGCTGCTTGGCTAAAGAAAGTGACTCCTTCAAAAGGGTCTGTCTTTTTGATTGGTTTTGTTCTTAGGGACCATGACTCCACACTGCACTCCAAACATTGGGAATTATTCTGTTTGCAGTAATCATACTAGTCTCTCTAGTATGCTATATGCTCTCAAAAGTTTCAAATGCAAGTTTATTTTTAGCTGCTAACCACCAAGCAAATGCTCTCCTTTAGAATATTAGAAAATGAATGAAGAGTATGACCAATTTAAAGAATATGAACCTAACATCATGACCTTTGAATGCCACATACACATTCAGCAAAATCTGTGAGACATGCTGTGTGATCACTGGGAGTAGTGATAATAGTTTAGTTTTTGATTAAGTCTGATCAAAAGGTGGGGTTTGGTACATATAAGACAAGCCCTAAATGAAATTGCTTATGCTAAGTCCTGTGTCACCAAACCAAGACTTACTTACACTTTTGGCTCTCCCCAAAATGGAATCTTAAACCCATCAATCAGGAGTTGCCTGAATAGCATTAAGTAATCTGCTTTATAGACCCTTGCTGTCCTCTAATGGAATAACCAACCTGCTTTTTTTTGCCAAATACAACTTCCTTGTGTCTGTTCCCTTCTGCTTATAAAGTCTTTCATTTTGTACAGCTCCTCAGAGCTCCTTTCAAATTCGGCAACATGCAATCTAGCAAATAGAATTGATTTGTGCTCAAATAAACACTTAAAATATTGAATTTAAAAAAAAAGAACCTGTGTCAGAATTACCCTGCTAAACTGCTCCAGAATTCTTATCTCAGAGAAACTGGAATGAGATTTATTGTTGTTTCTAGCACCTACTTTGGGGAGCAATTTTTTATGCAGTAGATAACTAATATACAGACTTTAACCATTGTTTCACACCTCAAAATCAATGCACACTTTGATTTTTTCCTTCAGTGAAATACTCTGGTTATATTAAAATACCATCTTGCATTCAAGGTGGTTACCTCTAATCAGACAGAAGTGTGATGGTGCAAATATTTGATCTTTTCTTTTGGTTCAGCAGTGACAAGTGGACCATCTTGACAACTCTTTCAACCTCTTTAATAGCGAACAAAAATGTCACTGTTAGCTATAATTTTAACAGTTAAGCTACCATTAATTCATTTTAAGAAAAACACCTCTTACATAGTTAAGCTTTTCAGATTCAGTGAAATGTATTTTCAGTTTATCCATTGTTTGCTCAAAATATAATGCATGATTAAATAGTACACATCCTTGATTACTACAAACTGAAAGGGATAGAAGAGAATATCTGACTGTAATAAAAACATCAAGAACAATTTAGTCACACACAAATGTAATTTTAACATAGCAGAATATGATATGTTTGGAGAAAATATGTGAGCAGTGTTGTCTTTTTTGAGAAAGGTTTTCCAAATTCTAAATGTAATAATACAATGGAGAAGAGAAGCACCATTTTGATATTGTTATAAGTCTGTCCAATTTTGACCCTCTATACTTTTACTACCTCATCTATCTCCAAATTTATGTAACATGTCTATAAGCCAAAATAATTCCTTTAAAATCAAATCTTTTAAAATTGAATATTGACCTTTTACTGTTTATTGTTACTTTAAAATAGTTGAAAACATTTTATGTGTGTAGCTTTTATGTTCCCAAAGGCTGAGGAGATTTTGAAACTTCACTTGCTCCTCTGAGTTGATGTAAGTGCTTGGAAATGGCAGGGTATTTTTAATATTTTCTTCCCCCGAATATACTTCTGTAAATTCAGTGTATTTTAATTTGCAGAAATAACTGTAACAATCCCAAGAGTAATAAAAAACAAAAGATATAAAGCAATATTAAGAATTTAACATATAAAATTAACCAACTGCATAAGCATGCCCTGTGGTTTATGGCTACAAGTGCTAACTCTAATAGAGAACTAAGGCAGCTACCTGTAGATTTGGCCAAGAAGCCCTTTCAAAATATTCAAGATAACACTCTTTTTATTCAAATTATCCAGGTGTTTACTTAATTCCTTCACTTTAGTTTGCATGTGTAGACACGGTCTTAATCCTAATGTTGGATGGTAAAACCATAATTTAGTTTCACTGAAGCTAATGAAGTGAGAATGTTATGCTCTATTATTCTCCAAAAGGTCCATTTATGTGCATAGTGATCCAGTCTCAAAAATAAATCTTGCAGTTCAAATTGCCATATGCTCAGAGTTTTGGCACAGGTGAGCACAGTGAGACCAGCTGCTCTTTCTCTAAATAATGATACCATGTAAACAAGACAAAATATCTTGGAAATGAGTACACACCGCTCTTTCAGATTAGAGACAGACATTCGAAAAAAATGACTACAGGAAAAAGTCCATTATTAACATATACTTATCTAAGCTTTGGGAAGCGGGGTTGCTCTTTGACTTTTGTTGGTTGGACTTTCAAAAATTACTTTTTTAATGAAATATATATTGCATCATATGTATGTGTGTAATTTAAAAATAGGAGTAATACTTTTGGTGCCAAAGTTATAAGGATATATATGGAATAGAAAATTAAAAAAGAATAGTTTCTAGTACATATGGGAATTTAGCATATGAGGCAGTTTGCAAATCTCTGGGACAAGATGGGCTTTGTTGTAAGTTGTATTGGGGTAAATGGGTATCCATTTGTAAAAGATAAAATTAATTCTGTTTCACACAATGCACAGGAATAAATTCCAAATTTATTAAGGGCCTAAATATTAAAAAATTAATACAGCTACTAGAAAACAAGGGTGAATATTTCTTTAAGTATGATTCAAAAATCCAAAGATTTTGAGCATTAATGACACACACAGAAAAAACTCATGGCAAAACAAAAGCATCATAAACACAAAAGACACCTGATAAACTCAGAGGAAATATCTGCAACATGCAGGAGAGGAAGAGGACTAATATCGCTAATGTGTAAAGAGCTGCTTAAAACTGAGGAACAAAGGTTAAAAAAAATAGTCAAATTTACCATGAAAATCATAAGAGATAAACTTTTGATGATCTCTTCTGCTCTCTCCAAGAAGCCATCTCTTTCTTCACCCTGTTCCTGGTAAAGCCCTTAACTGGCCAGAAAATGAGCAAAACACATGAAAATGCAGTTCAACAAAGGATATAAAATTCAGAATGAGAGAAATGCATATCAAACAATACAGGAATACCATTTCTTACCTACAAAAAAGTGGAAATTTTAAAACTCTGACGATTCATTTTATTAGGGAATAGGCTGCATCATACATTGCTCGCTACAATACAAAATAATGCAATGCTTTTGAAGGGGACTTTGACACTAGCTGAGGACCCTGAATATGAACTTATCTTTGACGGAGTACTTCCCTTTCTAGGAATCTACTATGACGATACATCTCCCACAGTATGAAAATAAACATTCTTTTTTTTTTTTTTTTGATAAAATATTATCTGGATAGATAACTTGTTTTGACCACCTGATTATATTCAACAAAGCAATTGATATATTGCACTGTCACAGTAATATCAGTATGTAATTGATTCAGTTGGTTAGTTCACTCAAAATTGTCAATCTAAATGTAGGTACATGAATAAAATCATTATACCTTCTTCAAGCTGCCACATTCTTTTTTCCTTCTTTACCACTAAATTTACTTTTACAGTTAAATTCCTTATTAACAAACTTGGCATGTCATAACCATCACTTGGTTAAACAGGCAGTGAAAACTATTTCACAGCTCTTGGGCTCCCTTGGCTTCCCTTAGGATTCTTTCCTTGGCTCTCTGATTTCTTTCTCCATTCAAGGCTCCATGGTAGATCGATCACCTCTCACTTCACAGTCAACTCTTTTTTTATTCTGTTTACATCACTATCACCCTATTCACTTACCTAGATCATAAGACTCCTTCATTTTACTGATGAGGTTCCAAGCGTAACACAGTCACTCTTAGGCATTAGTTATTCTTTTATATAAATGCAATTCCTTTGCTCAGTATACACAGTGGACTTCCTCTTCCAGCCGTGTGATGGACTAAACATTCTGAAATGCCCTCTGGCACTGCCAAGTACACAGATTTTTTTTTCTGTCCTCTTTTTTTTTTTTTGTGAGAGGGCATGTCTCATATTTATTGATTTAATGGTTAACAACAATAAAATTCTGTATAGGGGGGGTCAATGCTCAATGCACAATCATTAATCCATCTCAAGGCTAATTCTCGTCAGTCTCCAATCTTCTGAAGCATAACGAACAAGTTCTTAGATGATGAACGAATTCTTACATAGCGAATAAATTCTTACATGGTGAACAGTACAAGGGCATTCATCACAGAAACTTTCGGTTTTGATCACGCATTATGAACTATAAACATTCAGGTCAAATATGAATATTCGTTTGATTTTTTATACTTGATTTATATGTGGATCCCACATTTCTCCCTTTATTATTATTATTATTTTTATTTTTAATAAAATGCTGAAGTGTTAGGTAGATGCAAGATAAAGGTAGAAAACATAGTTTAGTGCTGTAAGAGGGCAAATGTAGATGATCAGGTGTGTGCCTATGGACTAAGTATTAATCCAAGCTAGACAAGGGCAGCAAAACATTCATGGATGCAGAAGATTTCTCTCAAAACAGGGGGCGTGAGGTTTTAAGCCTCACCTCTGTTGATCCGCAATTTCTCACCTGATGGCCCCCATGCGACTGTGCCTGTCTTAGGTTGTTCCTCCCTTGAGGAATCTTACCCGTCTCTGGCTAACCAGTCATCTTCCAGGGCCATACAGGGAAATGTAAAGTTGGTAAGTGAGAGAGAAGCCATATTGTTTGAAAAGGTTAGCTTTTTACTTCTTTGCAGATTTATGCCCTGTGGCTTCTATGCCCAGCATTTGTCTTGATGTATCTTTACCACTTGGAAGAATTATGATACTTGGTAAATTCGATATGAGGCACGAATTCTATTTAAGGGTTGTAATTAGGAAGGAAGAAGAAAAGCTATAGAAGTAGCAGGCAGAAGAAAACATGGGAAGATTGATTATTTCTTTGACATATCTTCTTGTAGAGTAACTTGAGCATGTATAGGTTTTAAACTACTAATTAAATTGCACACACACATTAACATAAAAGGAGTACAGTTACATAACCAAAGCAGACCTATAATTACCAGCCATCTCCAGTGAAACCAAGAAAACCAGTTAGGCACCGTAGGCATTTGTGAAAACTTATCTACGATATGGTGGATATTGTCCAACTGAACTTGAACAGTCTGAGAGAAATCAGACAAATTAAAACAACCCATTCCTGGGAACTGTTCACATCCCATATGTTCTTTTAACAGTAGATAGTCTGTAGTTGTAAGATTTTGGAGCACTACAATTTGCACTTCTCCTGATTCTTGGTTGAGTTCCCACAGTATAGATCCAGTCAAATTTGTTGTTTTACTGTATGCACAGGCCAGCTTAGATATCTCCTTCTTCATTCCCATGGCAAGTCCAGGAACCGGTGGGGTGGATGCAGCCACAACCGCAGCATCTTCCGGATCCCTGTGGAGGCTTTTTGATGATCATCCCCCGGCACAAGTCCTCCAGAGAGTGCTGATGCTGGAAGCTTCTCCTCATATTGTATCTTAGTTCATTTTCTGGGTAGCCAAGCTAGGCCTTGATCTTCTGCATAGAAACAAACAGACCCTTTGCCCACACTTTGACATGCCCTCTATACCACTGTGTAGAACTCATTGGAGGAAGGCACACAGGAACTGCTTTTTTTTTTTTTATTAAGAGAAAGGAATATTATCAGAAAAGAGTACCTCCATAGCTGATCATCTGACACCCTTTAAGTGATCAATATTAAGGATATTTAAAGCATGCGTTGATCTTTGATTTACCAATAGTTTTATCCTATCAAGGAGAAATCCCCTTTTCTTTCTTTCTTTGTTTTTTTTTTAATCTTTAATCTACACTTACATGAAGAATTCTATGTCTGCTATGCTCTCCCCTATATCAGGTCCCCCCTAAAAACCACATTATGGTTACTGTCCATCAGATTAGCAAAATGTTGTAGAATCACTACTTGGCCTCTCTGTGTTGGACAGCCCACCCTCCCCTTTCTCCCTCCCCCCCATGAATGCAACTCTTAATACCCCCCTTCTTCTTCCCCCCCTTATCCCTCCCTGCCCACTCATCCTCCCCAGTTCCTTTCCCTTTGGTACCTGTTAGTGCATTTTTGGGTTCTGTAATTCCGCTGCTGTTTTGTTCCTTCAGTTTTTCCTTTGTTCTTATACTCCTCAGATGAGTGAAATCATTTGGTATTTCTCTTTCTCCGCTTGGCTTATTTCACTGAGCATATTACTCTCCAGCTCCATCCATGTTGCTGCAAATGGTTGGATTTTGCCACTTCTTATGGCTGAGTAGTATTCCATTGTGTATATGTACCACATCTTATTTATCCATTCATCTACCGATGGACATTTAGGTTGCATCCAATTCTTGGCTATTGTAAATAGTGCTGTGATAAACATAGGGGTGCATCTGTCTTTCTCAAACTTGATTGCTGCGTTCTTAGGGTAAATTCCTAGGAGTGGAATTCCTGGGTCAAATGGTAGGTCTGTTTTGAGCATTTTGATGAACCTCCATACTGCTTTCCACAATGGTTGAACTAATTTACATTCCCACCAGCAGTGTAGGAGGGTTCCCCGTTCTCCACAGCCTCGCCAACATTTGTTGTTGTTTGTCTTTTGGATGGCAGCTATCCTTACTGGTGTGAGGTGATACCTCATTGTAGTTTTAATTTGCATTTCTCTGATAATTAGCGATGTGGAGCATCTTTTCATGTGTCTGTTGGCCATCTGTATTTCTTTTTTAGAGAACTGTCTGTTCAGTTCCTCTGCCCATTTTTTAATTGGGTTATTTGTTTTTTGTCTGTTGTGGCATGTGAGCTCTTTATATATTCTGGACGTCAAGCCTTTATCGGATCTGTCATTTTCAAATATATTCTCCCATACTGTAGGGTTCCTTTTTGTTCTATTGATGGTATCTTTTGCTGTACAGAAGCTTTTCAGCTTAATGTAGTCCCACTTGTTCATTTTTGCTGTTGTTTTCCTTGCCCGGGAGATATGTTCAAGAAGAGGTCACCCATGTTTATGTGTAAGAGGTTTTTGCCTATGTTTTTTCCCAAGACTTTAATGGTTTCATGACTTACATTCAGGTCTTTGATCCATTTTGAGTTTACCTTTGTATATGGGATGAGACAATGGTCCAGTTTCATTCTCCTACATGTAGCTGTCCAGTTTTGCCAGCACCATCTGTTGAAGAGACGGTCATTTTGCCATTGTATGTCCATGGCTCCTTTATCAAATATTAATTGACCACATATGTTTGGGTTAATTTCTGGAGTCTCTAATCTGTTCCACTGGTCTGTGGCTCTGTTCTTGTGCCAGTACCAGATTGTCTTGATTACTATGGCTTTGTAGTAGAACTTGAAGTTGGGGAGTGAGATCCCCCCTACTTTATTCTTCTTTCTCAGGATTCCTTTGGCTATTCGGGGTCTTTGGTGTTCTATATGAATTTTTGAATTATTTGTCCCAATTTATTAAAGAATGTTGCTGGTAATTTGAGAGGGATTGCATCAAATCTGTATATTGCTTTGGGCAGGATGGCCATTTTGACGATATTAATTCTTCCTAGGCACGAGCATGGGATGAGTTTCCATTTGTTAGTGTCCCCTTTAATTTCTCTTAAGAGTGACTTGTAGTTTTCAGAGTATAAGTCTTTCACTTCTTTGGTTAGGTTTATTCCTAGGTATTTTATTCTTTTTGATGCAATGGTGAATGGAATTGTTTTCCTGATTTCTCTTTCTATTGGTTCATTGTTAATGTATAGGAAAGCTACATGTTTCTGTGTGTTAATTTTGTATCCTGCAACTTTGCTGTATTCCGATATCAGTTCTAGTAGTTTTGGAGTCGAGTCTTTAGGGTTTTTTATGTACAGTATCATATCATCTGCAAATAGTGACAGTTTAACTTCTTCTTAACCAATCTGGATTCCTTGTATTTCTCTGTTTTGTCTGATTGCCGTGCCTAGGACCTCCAGTACTATGTTAAATAACAGTGGGGAGACTGGGCATCCCTTTCTGGTTCCCGATCTCAGAGGAAATGCTTTCTGCTTCTCGCTGTTCAGTATAATGCTGGCTGTGGGTTTATCATATATGGCCTTTATTATGGTGAGGTTCTTGCCCTCTATTCCCATTTTGCTGAGAGGTTTTATCATGAATGGATGTTGAATTTTGTCAAATGCTTTTTCAGAATCTATGGAGATGATCATGTGGTTTTTGTCTTTCTTTTTGTTGATGTGGTAGATGATGTTGATGGATTTTCGAATGTTGTACCATCCTTGCATCCCTGGGCTGAATCCCACTTGGTCATGGTGTATGATCCTTTTGATATACTGTTGAATTCTGTTTGCTAATATTTTATTGAGTATTTTTGCATCTACATTCATTAGGGATATTGGTCTGTAATTTTCTTTTTTGGTGGGGTCTTTGCCTAGTTTTGGTATGAGGGTGATGTTGGCTTCATAGAATGAGTTTGGGAGTATTCCCTCTTCTTCTATTTTTTGGAACACTTTAAGGAGAATGGGTATTATGTCTTCTCTGTGTGTCTGATAAAATTCTGAGGTAAATCCGTCCGGCCCCAGGGTTTTGTTCTTGGATAGTTTTTTGATTACCATTTTAATTTCTTTGCTCGTAATTGGTTTGTTTAACTTTTGTGTTTCTTCCTTGGTCAGTCTTGGGAGGTTGTATTTTTCTAGGAAGTTGTCCATTTCTCCTAGGTTTTCCAGCTTGCTGGCATAAAGGTTTTCATAGTATTCTCTATCAATTCTTTGTATTTCTGTGGGGTCTGTCGTGATTTTTACTTTCTCGTTTCTAATTCTGTTGATGTGTGTTGACTCTCTTTTTCTCTTAATAAGTCTGGCTAGAGGCTTATCTATCTGTTTATTTTCTCAAAGAACCAGGTGTTGGTTTCATTGATTTTTGCTATTGTTTTATTCTTCTCAATTTTGTTTATTTCTTCTCTGATCTTTATTATGTCCCTCCTTCTGCTGACTTTAGGCCTCATTTGTTCTTCTTTTTCCAGTTTCGATAATTGTGATGTTAGACTATTCATTTGGGATTGTTCTTCCTTCTTTAAGTGTGCCTGGATTGCTATATACTTTTCTCTTAAGTCTGCTTTCACTGCATCCCACAGAAGTTGGGGCTTAGTGTTGTTGTTGTTGTCACTTGTTTCTATATATTCCTTGATCTCTATTTTGATTTGTTCATTGATCCATTAATTACTTAGTAGCATGTTGTTAAGCCTCCATGTGTTTGTGAGCCTTTTTGTTTTCTTTGTAGAAGTTATTTCTACTTTTATACCTTTGTGGTCTGAGAAATTGGTTGGTTGGATTTCAATATTTTGGAATTTACTGAGGCTCTTTTTGTGAGCTAGTATGTGGTCTATTCTGAAGAATGTTCCATGTGAACTTGAGAAGAATGTATATCCTGTTGCTTTTGGATATAGAGTTCTATAGATGTCTATTAGGTCCATCTGTTCTAGTGTGTTGTTCAGTGCCTGTGTCTCCTTACTTATTTTCTGCCCAGTGGATCTATCCTTTGGGGTGAGTAGTGTGTTGAAGTCTCCTAAAATGAATGCATTGCAGTCTATTTCCCTCTTTAGTTCTGTTAGTATTTGTTTCACATATGCTGGTGCTTCTGTATTGGGTGCATATATATTTAGAATGGTTATATCCTCCTGTTGGACTGAGCCCTTTATCATTATGTAGTGTCCTTCTTTATCTCTTGTTACTTTCTTTGTTTTGAAGTCTATTTTGTCTGATATTAGTACTGCAACCCCTGCTTCTTCTCACTGTTGTTTGCCTGAAATACGTTTTTCCATCCTTTGACTTTTAGTCTGTGCTTGTCTTTGGGTTTAAGGTGAGTTTCTTGCAAGCAGCATATAGATGGGTCTTGCTTTTTTATCCATTCTATTACTCTGTGTCTTGATTGGTGCATTAAGTCCATTTACATTTAGGGTGACTATAGAGAGATATGTACTTATTGCCATTGCAGGCTTTAGGTTCGTGGTTACCAAAGGTTCAAGGTTAGCTTCTGTAGTATCTTACTGCCTAACTTAGCTTGCTATTGAGCTGTTATATACACTGTCTCGGGATTCTTTTCTTCTCTCCCTTCTTATTCGTCCTCCTCCATTCTTCATATGTTGTGTGTTTTGTTCTGTGCTCTTTTTAGGAGTGCTCCCATCTAGAGCAGTCTCTGTAGGAGGCCCTGTAGAGGTGGTTTGTGGGAAGCAAATTCTCTCAGCTTTTGCTTGTCTGGGAATTGTTTAATCCTGCCATCATATTTAAATGATAGTCGTGCTGGATACAGTATCCTTCGTTCAAGGCCCTTCTGTTTCATTGCATTAAATATATCATGCCATCCTTTTCTGGCCTGTAGGGTTTCTGTCGAGAAGTCTGATGTTAGCCTGATGGGTTTTCCTTCATAGGTGAGCTTTTTCTCTCTAGCTGCCTTTAAAACTCTTTCCTTGTCCTTGATCCTTGCCATTTTAATTACTATGTGTCTTGGTGTTGTCCTCCTTGGATCCTTTCTGTTGTGGGTTCTGTGTAATTCCGTGGTCTGTTCGATTATTTCCTTCCCCAGTTTGGGGATGTTTTCAGCAATTATTTCTTCAAAGAGACTTTCTATCCCTTTTCCTCTTTTTCTTCTTTTGGTACCCCTATAATACAAATATTATTCCTTTTGGATTGGTCACATAGTTCTCTTAGTGTTGTTTTATTCCTGGAGATCCTTTTATCTCTATGTCAGCTTCTATATGTTCCTGTTCTCTCTTTTCTATTCCTTCAATGGCCTCTTGCATCTTATCCATTCTGCTTATAAATCCTTCCAGGAATTGTTTCACTTCTGTGATCTCCTTCCTGATATCGGTGATCTCCCTCCGGACTTCATCCCATTGCTCTTGCATTTTTCTCTGCATCTCTGTCAGCATGTTCATGATTTTTATTTTGAATTCTTTTTCAGGAGGACTGGTTAGGTCTGTCTCCTTCTCAGGTGTTGTCTCTGTGATCTTTGTCTGCCTGTAGTTTTGCCTTTTCATGGTGATAGAGATACTTTGCAGAGCTGGTACAAGTGACCGCTGGAAGAGCTTCCCTTCTTGTTGGTTTGTGGCCTTCCTCTCCTGGGAGAATAGCGACCTCTTGTGGCTTATGCTTGTCAGTTGTGCAGAGACAGGGCTTCTGCTACCTGCCCGTTTGCTATGGAGTTTATCTCTGCTGTTGCTGTGGACGTGGCCTGGCTGGGGCTGCTCCTCCAAAATGGTGGAGCCCCATTGGAGGGGGAGCTGCCGGGAGGCTATTCATCTCCATTAGGGGCCTCTGTGTTCCCTGTTGTCCAGGGGGTTAGAGTGCCCAGAGATCCCCAGATTCCCTGCCTCTGGTCTAAGTGTCCTGTCCTGCCCCTTTAAGACTTGCAAAAAGCACTCTCCAAACCAGAACAACAAGAGCAACAAGGAGAGAGGAAAAAGAAAAAAAAAAGGAAAAAACACGCAATTTTCTTGTCCTCAGGCGCTGGTCCCAGGCACCCGCTCATGGGTCCTGCTGCCCTGCCTCCCTAGCACTGGGGTCCCTGTCCCTTTAAGGCTTCCAGAAAGCACTCGCCAAAAAAAAAATGCTCCGGTTTCTTTCCACCCGCCGGGTTCCGGGGGGAGGGGCGCTCGGGTCCCGCTGGTCTGGGTCTTGTATCTTACCCCCTTTACAAGGCGCTGGGTTCTTGCATGTGTGGATGTGGTCTGGATGTTGTCCTGTGTCCTCTGGTCTCTATTTTGGGAAGAGTTTTCTTTGTTATATTTTCATAGATCTATGTGTTTTTTGGAGGAGATTTCCACTGCTCTACTCACACTGCCATCTTGGCTCTGCCTCAAAATAATCATTCTTAGTGAAAGACTATTCATTGCAGCATTTTTTAATATTTCAAATAACTGAAACCACCTCAATATTCATATATTGCATAGTGTTTTAATAAATTATGATATATCCACTCAATGGATATCTATGAAAGGTGTAAAAAAAATGAGGAAGAGCTCTAATAACTTATGTGGAGTGATTTCCAGAAACTATTAACAACCAAAAACGGATACATATATAGAATGTTACCCTTCTTATAAGAAAAAATGATCAGGAGAAGTAAAGATGGTAAACATGCAAAAAATAAGACTGGTTGCCTAGAGAAAATCAGAATGGGGTAGAAAGAATGAAGGAATAAGGGGGCTCTCTTGTCCCCTCCTGGTGTGAGCCAGGAGCTCTGTCCTCTCACTTTATCTCTAAATAAAAGCCTCTGCCTTGATCTCAAAAAAAAAAAAAAGTGAAGAAATAAGACACTATAGTAGGAATGAGGGTGTAGTGATTTATCTCTATCCTTTCTTATATAACTGTCTCCTAGAAACATATTAATGTTTCATATACTCTCTGAAATAAAAAAAATCAACCAGGATATCATGGGAACCCAAAATATAAGACAAATAGTAAGTGAAGTTAAAATACTTCTACATACTCGCTAGATGCCCTAAAATTGAAAAGGACTAATAATAGTAAGTGTTGGTGAGGCAGTGGAGCAAATGGGGCTCATATATTTTTTTGTAAAATATTTGCATAGTTATACAAACATGAATTTTTTAAATATTAAACCTGAGAGTCTAAGAAATTAAGAAAACATTTTAAACCCCATATACTTATGGGCTTCATGTTATTTTTCTTCATTCAGAGTTATGAAATTTAAGCAACTTGGTTCCAGATTGCATAGGTAATTCCCTTCCTATCAGCAAAAATACTTGGTGTACCATCCTTAAAACAGGCATTAATCTAACTTATAATCAAAATTATTAAACATAGCCAATAAGAGAACGCAATTTGAATCCAATACTTTAATGCATCTGCTTTGAAGTTCTACATCACATGATGCTTATTTTCATCACAGCTTTTTCTCTCCTGACTTCCAGGGATATTAAAGTAATACTTGGAAAAACAAATTAAAAGGAGAAATCTTTTAAAAGGTTGATTATAAGAATAAGATGAATAAATCTATAATGTATATTGGTAGTAAGTGAAGTTTTCTTAATTCATGAAATAGAATTTCATACTTCCATATTAAAATAATCAAAAGTTTATTTCATGATTTTTCACGGTAAATTTCACAATTTTTTTCTGGGTTTTCATGAATCATAATAAATAGACTCTGGGACCTTAACTCTTTCTTGCCAGTTCTTCTTTTTTTATATTGTTTTATTTCCAGTTAATCTTGTAATCCAAACAGAACAGTGCAACTGTTAAAAAAAATCCATATAATGATGTTCCAGTATCAGTCCACTGAAGAAAACTAGACCTTGGATTCAGAATAATGACCTTTAAAGGTGAGTGTTTGCAATGTTATTTGAGGAAATTTAGAAATAACCTCAAATGTATATTAGAACTAAAACACTTTGTGTAGCCAAGAACTGATTGATGTCCAAATTAATCAATATTACTATGATCTAAAGAACTTGAAGCCTTCCATCCAAAACAGAAGCTGGAAAAGTTAGGTTAGTTGTTTTGTCCTTAGGCTTTGTCATTTTTCTCATTAGTCTCCCTGCATGAGATTTTCTCTCTTGACTTTAACTGTCACCCCTTTACAGATGACTTTCATCTCAGAGTCCCTAGGTAGAAGCTATGGAACTGTTTCCAATTGCAGAATTTGAAAGCAACATACTTTGGTCAAATAGGACCTCAGATCCATCAAACTTGTTATTTCTCATGTATTTCTACATCAATCAACTGCACTATCATTCTCTTAATTGTCCAGATTATGAAATGCAATTTAAGTCATCTTTAACATTTCCATCTTCACATTCAATCAAAAAATTCTGTTCTCATATACAATAGATGCTATACTCACACTTTATCATGCCTGCAGTCTTTGCCCTAACCTAGACCATCACATTCCTCCTAGAATATATTGTAGTAACCTCTTCATTTGTCAGTCTTCTCTCCTTCCATCCTATTTCTAATCTCTCTCTGATTTCCCTGTTACAACCTGTCAGAGATTTTAGTCTTAACACATAAGTATTATGACATATTTATATGTCCTCAAAAATATTTAGTGTCTTCTCCATTAATGGCTATGGCCATTTTTCAGAAATATTTACACACTACTCTCTCAAAACATGTGCTCTTCTGCTCTCTCCACCAAGAAGCCATCTCTTTCTTCACCTACTTTCTGGTGAAGCCCTTAACTGGCCTGTAATTTTATACTTTTTGACCCTCAAAAGCAAGTTGCTATTTATAAAGTTTCAACTTTTTATGACACCCAAGGCAAGTTTGGAGACCCTGAAGGGGGATACCATGAGGAGAGATGGACTGTCAAGTCTTCAGACATGAGTGAAGAAGATACTTTGGAAGTACATCCTCAGCCTATGCTGCTACATCTGACCCCATGTTGATCAGATAGGAACAAGCTAAGCCCTTTCCAAATTTCTAATTCACTAAATTGTGAACAAAATTGAATGGTTGTATTAAATTTTGGCATAATTTGTTTTGCAGCAATATATAACCAAATGATGGCAAATAATTTGAAAATATTTTCATATTTTTGCTGTGATATGGACAAATCATGATTTCCAGCCACTTTTTTACTATGTTGAACTTTTTCCAATTACAAACACCTTGATTAGTGTACTTGTTATTTCTTTATTTTACTGTGAACTTGCACACCTTATATCCTTTAAAAAGGCTATTTACCTTGAACTGAAACCCTTTTAGAAAACAAGAACTCCAAAGTCTAATAATTCTTTAAGCTACAACTCATTTATCACCAAATTTGTATAGTTTTACTTTGTCCCTATAGTCCAAAATTTCTCTACTCTGTTTGTCTAATAGTATCTTCATTTAATGTTTATGATTTTCCTTTTTTATGGTTTATTCATCCTCCCTGGTATTTGTTCACAAGGCTAGACTATATAGGGGTAACAATAACCTCCTAAATAGTATTGGCTCAGGTAATTCATACTACTGTTCAAGTGATATTAGTGGGGGTCTTTGCACCCCAGTGGTGGTGGTTTTATCTAGCAGGTCTTTAAAGTCCTTTCAGCAGGGTCATTATAGATCTTCATATCCTTCACTGTATCTTTTGCATCTGTCTTATAGGTGAGGGAAGAAATAGCCAGCAGACAGTCTCATGAGCAGTTTAGAAGCCAGGTCAATGAGAAATGTATAGCAATTTTACCTATATTCCTCTGTGGTAAGGTTGCCTAGAATATGGCACATGGTCCCACTTCAATTCAAGGTAGCAGCAACAATGTTACAAACATCTTACACACCCTCTTAATGTTCCCTGTAGGAATTACTTCAAGAAAAGTATGCTTTGGTATAGAGTTGCTGGCCCACAGGACAGGCTTGTATTGAGATGGGTGAAGACTGCTCTCCAGAGTGATTGATCAGATCCAATGAGCAGCAGATGATAATGGCTCCTGTAGTTTTTTCATCCTGTCAATATGAGACATAAACCAGTGTTTTTACTTTAAAAAGTCCAATAGATTTAAAATGATACCCATTGTTTAATTATTTAATAACTTTTCTGAATTATTTTGAACTTATTTTCATGTAATTATGTTTTAAACGGACCTTTTCTGTATTTACCTTCTTATAACTTTGTCCTATTTTTCCCTACTGAAATGCTATCGTTTTCTTTTGATGGGCAGAATATTCTTACATATTTTCTGTGTATACACACATGCTTACACACACACACACACTCACATATAAACATTTAAAAATTACTGAAAGTAATTTGTATCTTCTCTAATTTTGGTAATGGTGTTTCAATTGAACAGAAATAATTAATCAAATTTGCTTTCTAATGGTTTATATATTTGAAATTTCATTTAAATATTCTTATCCCAATTCTAGCTATTTTCTTGCATTTTTCTGTAAACATTTTTATTTATTTATTTAATTTTTTATTAAGTATTATTGATATACACTCTTATGAAGGTTTCAAATGGAAAGCAATGTGGTTAATACAATCACACATATTATCAAATCCTCACCCATACCCCATTGCAGTCACTGTCCTTCAGTGTAGTAAGATGCCACAGAGTAAATACTTGTCTTTTCCATGCTACACTGTCCTCCCCATGATCCCCCTGACACCATGTGCACTAATCATAATACCCCTCAATCCCCTTTTCCTTCCCTCCCAACCCACCCTCCACTAC
This sequence comes from Manis javanica, assembly GCF_040802235.1. Lineage (NCBI taxonomy): Eukaryota > Metazoa > Chordata > Mammalia > Pholidota > Manidae > Manis > Manis javanica. Next base: position 56,924,874 of record NC_133163.1, on the reverse strand, counting down.
CCAACCTCCACCACCCATCCCCTTTGGTACTGCTAGTCCCTTCTAGGAGTCTGTGAGTCTGCTGCTGTTTTGTTCCTTCAGTTTTGATTCGTTATTATACTCTAAAAATGAGGGCAATCAGTTGGTATGTGACTTTCTTTGCCTGGCTTATTTCACTAAGCATAATACCGTCTAACTCTATCCATGTTGCTGCAAATGGTAGGATTTGTTTGTTTCTTATGGCTGAATATATTCCATTGTGTATATGTACCACATCTTCATCCATTCATCTACTGATGCACACTTAGGTTGCTTCCATATCTTGACTATTGCAAATAGTGCTGCAATAAACATAGGGGTGCATAGGTCTTTTTGAATGTGAGGACTTGTATTCTTTCACTAAATTCCTAGGAATGGAATTCTTGGGTCAAATAACATTTCTATATTTAGTTTTTTGAGAAACCTCCATACTGCTTCTCACAATGGTTGAAATATTTTACATTCCCACCAGCAGTGTAGGAGGGTCCCCCTTTCTCCACATCCTCGCCAGCATTTGTTTTTCTTGGTCTTTTCAATGTTGGCCATCGTAACTGGTGTGAGGTGATATCTTATTGTGGTTTTAGTTTTCATTTCCCTGATAATTAGTGATGTGGAGCATCTTTTCATGTGCCTATTGGCCATCTGAATTTCTTTCAGGAAAGGGTCTATCCATATCCTCCTCCCATTTTTTAATCAGGTTATTTGCTTTTTGATTGTTGAGGTGTGTGAGATCTTTATATATTTTGGATGTTAACCTGTTGTTGGATATGTTGTTTAAAAATATATTGTCCAATACCATAGGATGCCTTTTTGTTCTGTTGATGGTATCCTTTTTAGTTTGATGTAGTACCATTTGTTCATTTTTGCTTTTGTTTCCCTTGCCAGAGGAGATATGTTCAGGAAAATGTTACTCATTTTTATACTCAGTAGACTTTTGCCTATGTTGTCTTATAAAAGTTTTATGGTTTCATGACTTACATTCAGCTCTCTGATCCATTTCGAGTTTGCTTTTTTGTATGGGGTAAAACAATCCAGTTTCATTCTCTTGCACATAGTTGTCCAGTTTTGCCAACACCAGTTGAAGAGGCTGTCATTTCCCAATTGTATGTCCATGTCTCCTTTATTGCATAGTAATTGGCCATATATGCTTGGGTTTATATCTGGGCTCTCTAGTCTGTTCCACTGGTCTATGGGTCTGTTTTGGTGCCAGTACCAAGTTGTCTTGAATATTGTGGCTTTGTATTAGAGCTTGAAGTTGGGGAACAATTACGCTTTATTCTTCCTTCTCAGGGTTGCTTTTGCTATTCAAGGTGTTTTGTGGCTCCATATGAATTTTAGAACTATTTGCTCTAGTTTGTTGAAGAATGCTGTTGGTATTTTGATAGAGATTGCATTCAACCTGTAGATTGCTTTAGGCTGGATAGGCATTTTGACAATATTAATTCTTCCTATCCATGAGCACAGGATGTGTTTCTATTTATTGGTATCTTCTTTAATTTCTTTTAGTTTTCAGGGTATAGGTCTTTCACTTCCTTGGTTAAGTTTATTACTAGGTATTTTATTCTTTTTGATGCAATTGTAAATGGAATTGTTTCCCTGATTTCTCTTTCTGCTAGTTCATTGTTAGTGTACAGGAATGCCACAGATTTCTCTGTATTAATTTTGTATCCTGCAACTTTGCTGACTTCAGATATTAGATCTAGTAGTTTTGGAGTAGATTCTTTGGGTTTTTTATGTACAGTATCATGTCATCTGCAAACAGGGACAGTTTAACTTCTTCCTTGCCAAGCTGGATTCCTTTTATTTCTTTGGGTTGTCTGATTGCCGTGGCTAGGACCTTCAGTACTATGTTGAATAAAAGTGGGGAGAGTGAGCATCCCTGTCTTGTTCCCAATCTTAAAAAATGCTTTCAGCTTCTCGCTGTTAACTATGATGTTGGCTGTGGGTTTGTCATATATGGCATTTATTATGTTGAGGTACTTGCCCTGTATACCCATTTTGTTGAGAAATTTTATGATGAATGGATGTGGATTTTGTCAAATGCTTTTTCAGCATCTATGGAGATGATCATGTGGTTTTTATCCTTCTTTTTATTGATGTGGTGGATAATGTTGATGGATTTTCGAATGTTGTACCATCCTTGCATCCCTGGGATGAAACCCAATGATCACGATGGATGATCTTTTTGATGTATTTTTGAATTCGGTTTGCTAATATTTTGTTGAGTACTTTTGCATCTATGTTCACCAGGGATATTGGTCTGTAATTTCCTTTTTTTGTGATGTCTTTGCCTGGTTTGGGTATTAGAGTGATGATGCCCTCATAGAATGAGTTTGTGAGTATTCCCTCCTCTTCTACTCTTTGTAAAACTTTAAGTAGGATGGGTATTAGGTCTTCACTCAATGTTTCATAAAATTTAGCAATGAATACATGTGATCTGGAAATTTTGTTTTGGGTAATTTTTTGATTACCAATTTGATTTTGTTTCTACTAATTGATCTGTTCATATTTTCTGTTTCTTCCTTGGTCAGCCTTGGAAGGTTGCATTTTTCTAGAAAGTTGTCCATTTCTTCCAGGTTATCCAATTTGTTAGCATATAATTTTTCATAATATTCTAATTATTTGTATTTCTGTAGTGTCCATAGTGATTTTTCCTTTCTAATTCCTGATTCTGTTTATGTCTTTAGACTTTTTTTTTTCTTGATAAGTCTGGGTGGGGGTTTATCCATTTTGTTTATTTTCTCAGGGAACCAGCTCCTACTTCCACTGATTATTTCTATTGTTTTATCTTGATTTTATTTATTTCTGCTCTAATCTTTATTATGTCCCTTCTTCTACTGACTTTAGGCCTTGTTTGTTCTTCCTTTTCTAGTTTCATTAATTGTGAGTTTAGACTGTTCATATGTGATTGTTCTTCTTTCTTGAGGTAGGCCTGTATTGCAATATACTTCCCTCTTAGCATGGGCTTCATGGCATCCCACAGTTTTTGTGGTGTTGAATTATTAATCTCATTTGTCTCCATACATTGCTTGAACTCTGTTTTTATTTGGTCTTTGATTATTAGGTTATTTAGGAACATATTGTTAAGCCTCCATGTGTTTTTAGGCTTTTTTGTTTTCTTTGCATAATTTATTTCTGGTTTCACAACTTTATGGTCTGAGAAGCTGATTGGGACAATTCCAATCTTTTTGAATTTACCAAGGCTCTTTTTGTGGCCTAGTATATGAGCTCTTCTTGAAAATGTTCCATGTGCACTTGAGAAGAATGTGTATTCTGCTGCTTTGGGATGGAGTGTTCTGTAGATGTCTGTTAAGTCCATCTGTTCTAATGTGTTGTTCAGTGCCCTTGTCTCCTTACTTATTTTCTGTCTGGTTGATCTGTCCTTTGGAATGAGTGCTGTGTTGGAGTCTCCTAAAATGAATGCATTACATTCTATTTCCCCCTTCAATTCTGTTAGTATTTGTTTCACATATGTAGGTGATCCTGTGTTGGTTAAATATATATTTATAATGGTTATATCCTCTTGTTGGACTGACCCTTTTATCATTATGTAATGTCCTTCTTTGTCTCTTGTGACTTTCTTTGTTTTGAAGTCTATTTTTTCTGATACGTGTACTGCAACTCCTGCTTTTTTCTCCCTATTAGTTGCATGAAATATCTTTTTCCATTCCTTCACTTTAATTATCTGTATGTATTTGTGTTTCAAGTGAGTCTCTTGTAGGCAGCATATAGATGGTCTTTCTTTTTAATCCATTCAATGACTCTGTATCTTTTAATTGGTGCCTTTAGACCTTTACATTTGGGTTGATTTACAAAAGGTATGTGTGTATTGCCTTTCAGGCTATAGATTCGCAGTAACCAAACATTGAAGGGTAACTTCTTTCCTATCTAAGAATCTAAGTTAACTCACTTAGTATGCTAGTACAAACACAATCTAAAACTTTTTTTTCACCTCGTTTTTCTTCCTCCTCCATTCTTTATGCATTAGATATCATATTCTATACTCTTTGTCTATCCCTTGACTGACTTTGCAGTTAGTTGATTTAATTTTACATCTGCTTAGTAATTAATTTTTCTACTTTCTTTACTGTAGTTTTAGTACCTCTGGTGACATCTATTTAGCCTTATGAACACTTCCATGAATAGCAGTCCCTCCAAAATACTCTGTACAGATGGTTTGTCAGAGGTAAATTCCCTCAGGTTTTGCTTATCTGGAAATTGTTTAATCCCTCCTTCAAATTTAAATGATAATCTTTCCAGGGATAGTATTCTTTGTTCAAGGCCTTTCTGCTTCATTGCATTAAATATATCATGCCACTCCCTTCTGGCCTGTTAGGTTTCTGTTGTGAAGTCTGAGGATAGCCTCATGGATATTCCTTTGTATGTGATCATTTTTTCATTTTCTGGCTGCTTTTAATTGTCTGTACTTTTCTTTGATCTTTGCCATTTTTATTATTGTATGTCTTGGGGTTGTCTTCCTTGGGTCCCTTGTGTTGGGAGATATTTGCCTTTCTGTGGCCTTAGAGACTATCTCCTTCTCCAGATTGGGGATGTTTTCTGGAATTACCTCCTCAAAGAGACTTTCTATCTCTTTTTCTCTCTCTTATTCTTATGGTACCCCTATAATGTGAATATTGTTCCATTTGGATTGGTCACACAGTTCTCTCAATACTTTCATTCCTAGAGATCCTTTTTTCTTTCTGTGTCTCTGCTTCTTTGTATTCTTCTTCTCTAGTTTCTATTCCATTTACCATCTCCTCCACTATATCTAATTTGCTTTAAAATCCCTCCTTTATATTTTTTGTTTCTGTTACTGTACTCCATAATGATTGAATCTTCATCCTGAATTCTTCCCTGATTTCCTGAATATTTTTCTGTACCTCCTTTATTATGTTTATGATTTTTATTTTGAAATCTCTTTCTGGAAGATTGATAACTTCAGTTTCACTTGACTCTTTTTTCTGGTGATTGTGGGATTTTGGTTTGAACCAGGTTCTGCTGACATTTCGTATTTACATGTGGTGCCCTCTAGTGTTCAGAAATTCTACTCTGTGGATGGATGCCAGGGGTCATGGTGTAGCAATGCTAGTTCCTTCAGGCAGGAAAGAGCTATTTCTTGCCTCCAGGCTGCTATGCCTGCCTCCACTTCCAGAAGCAGTGGGCCGAGCACACAGGTGTAAGCCTCTATACTTTGTGTTTGTAGCTGCCTTGGGCAGGGCTTCCTGCTGTGTGGCCTGACACCAGGGAAGCAGCTGCCAGTTTGTGAGCTGGTGTTGTCTGGTCGGGTAGAAGGCACAGCAGGCTGTGTGTCACAGTGGTGGGTGTTGGAACAGTGTAGCCAGCCAGGGTGATGGAGTGCCTTAAGCTCTTGAAAATTCCCAATCTGCATGGCAGAGTATACCCAGACAATTTTGTCCACTTGTTCTTTCTTCTGAGAAGTAAGCTCTCTGTAATCCTTATCCCTTTAGCAACCCTCTCACTGTTAGGAAGTCTCACAACCTGCCTGCTTTTCTTTTGTCCCAGAGTAGCTGGATGTGGATCCCTGTTTTTCACAAGTGACTGGAATCTCAGTCTCTCCAGGTACTCGGCCTGTCTTAGTTTTACAATCCCACTAATCTCCAGAGCACCACGCAATGTACGTTCATGTTCCCAGAGCAGATCTCCAGGGCTGGGTGTTCAGCAGTCCAAGGCCTCCACTCCCTCCCTGCTCTGTTTCTCTTCCTCTAGCTGGTGAGCTGGTGTGGGGGAAGGGCTTGAGTCCTTCCAGATCACAGCTTTGGTATGTTACCCTGTCCCATGAGGTCTGTTCTTTTCTACAGGTGTATGCAGTCTGGTGCAGCCTTCTTTCCTGTTGCTCTTTCAGGATTAGTTGTAATTATATTTTCATATTATATGTGATTTTGAGAGGAGGTCTCTGTCTCACCTTTCACATGCCCATCTTTGAGATACTGGATTTTATCATTGATTGAAACTATATGATTTTTATCCTTCATTCTGTTAAAGTGGTATATCACTTTTATTGATTTGGGTATGTTGAACCATCCTTGTATCTCCAGTATGAATACTGCTTCATCATGGTGTACAATCCTTCTAATGTGCTCTTGAATTTGGTTTGCTAGTAATTTGTTGAAGATTTTTTGCAATATATTCATCAGGGATATTGACCTGTAGTTTGCTTGTAGTTTCCTTGTTTGGCTTCAGTAATAAAGGAATGCTGGCCTCAAAAAATAATTTTGGTAGTGACCCTTCTTCACCAATTTTTTGGGAGGGTTTGAGAATGATTAGTATTCATTCTCCCTGTAATGTTAAGTAGAATTTTCCTTTGAACCATCTGGTCCTAGGTTTTCCTCTCTTGTGAGTTTTTTGATTATTGATTCAATTTCCTTGCTTATTATTGGTCTTCTCATATTTTCTATTATTTAATTATTGAAAGCTAGTAAGTTTCTAAGAATTTATCTATTTCTTCTAAATCATCTAATTTGTTGGCTTATGTTTGTTCATAGGAGTTTCTTATGATCCTTGACATTTCTGTGGTATAAGTTATAATATCTCATTTATTTATAATTTTATTGTTTTGAGTTAAGGTGATCTTTTTTCTGAGTCTAGCTAAAGCCTTGTTAAGTTTATTCACTTATTTAGAAAAACATCTCTTTTGGTCTTTCTACTGTCTTTCTAGTCTTTATTTCATTTATTTCTGCTCTAATCTTCATGATTTCTTTTCCTCTGCTAACTTTGGACTTAATTTCTTTTTCCTTCTTTAATACCTCAAGGAATTAAATTTAGGTTGTTTACTTTTTTCCCTTTTTCTTAATTAGCATTCATTGTTATGAACTTCCCTCTAAGAACTGCTTAAGTTTCACCCATATACGTTTATATGTTGTATTTCCATTTTGATTTCTTTTGAGTTTTTAAAATTTCCCTTTTGAAGTTAACTCTGATGCATTGGTTATACAGAATTGTTTAATTTTTATGTGTTTGTGAATTTCCACCTTTACTCCTTTTATGATTTCTAGTTTCACACCATCATGGTCATAAAAGATACTTGACAGATCAATTTTATATAAACTGTTAAGGCTTGTTTTGTGACCTCACATATGATCTATACTAGAGAATAGTCTATGCATGCATGAGAATTTTGCTACTGTAGGATGAACTGATTTTTATTTGTCTCTTTGGTCCATTTGGTTAAAAGTATAGTTCAAGTCTATTATTTACTTATTAATTTTCATGTGGATGATGCATTCACAGTTGAAAGTGAAGTCAGCTACCGTTATTGCACTGCTATCTAGTTTTATCTTCAGATATGTTTATAATTGTGAGAATGTATGTAGCACCCAAAACAATTTATAGATTCAATACAATCCCTATCAAAATTCAAATGACATTTTTCTCAGAAATAGAAAAAATATTTTTAAATTTCTATGGCATCTACACAAGATCCCAAGTAGTCAAAGTAATCTTGAGAAAAAAAACAAAACTAGAGACATCACAATTTCTGATTTTAAGGTATATTACAAATCTGCTCTAATCAAAACAGTAAGTTATGTCATATAACAGAGTTACATAGACCAGTGGCTCAGAAATGAGAGCCCAGGCATAAAACCATGCCTATAAAGTTAGCTAATTTTTGACAAGGATATCAAGAATGCACAAAGGAGAAAGATTCATCTTTTTTAATAAATGATTGTAAAACTAAATATTCACATGCAAAAAAATTAAACTGGATCCCTATCATATACCACTCACAAAAATTAACATGAAGTGGATCATACAATAAGTGTATGACCTGACACTGTAAAACTCCTAGGTGAAAAAATAGGCCTTGGCAATAATTTCTTGGGTAAGACACTAAGCACAGTAATAAAAGCTAATACAAGCAAGTGGGACTCGTTTAAACTATGCACAAAAAAGGAAATAATCAATAAATATAAATTGCAATCTACAGAATGGGAGGAAATATTTTCAAATCATATATCTGGTAAGGGGTTAATTTACAAAATATATTTTAAAACACAAACAACTCAGTAGCACAAAAGCAAATAACCCAATAAAAAAATGGGCAAAGTTCCTGAATAGACATTTTCCCAAAGAAGACATACAGATGAACAGCAGGTATGTGAAAGATGCTCAACATTACTAATCATCAAGGAAATGAAATTCCAAACCACCATTAGATATCATCTCAAACCTTTTATAAAGGCTACTACAAAAAACAAAAACATGAGGTAACAAGTGTTGGTGAGGAAATGGAGAAAATGTAACCTTATACATTGTTGGCAGAAATGTAAATTGGCTTAACCATTGTGGAAGATAGTATGGCTATTCCTCAAGATATTAAAAATAGAACTACTATATGATCCAGCAATCCCACTCCTGCATATATATCCCACTCCTATAATATCTAATTTAGCTATGTATGCTGTATCACAAATGAAATCAGCATCTCAAAAGGAGATCCCCACACCTATATTCATTGAAGCATTATTCATAATAGACAAGGTTATGGAAACAACTTACATGTCCTTTGACAGATGAATGGACAAAGAAAATATGATATATATATATAAATATATATATATATATGAATAATATTCAGCATAGAAAAGAGGAAATCCTGCCATTTACAAGTATATAGATGAGCTATGAACATAGAACACATTATTCTATGTGAAATAAACCAGACAGAGAAAGAAAGACAAATACTGTGTGGCATCATGTAAAATCTAAAATAATAAAAATCATTAAAAATATATTTTGAAGTTTTTTCATTATATAATTGGACCCTATGATAAAGGAGATGGTATAGAACAGAAAAACAATTTCAATTTATTTATTATTTTCATTCTGACATATTATTGGAAGAAAATTATATGTAAATATTACAGCCAACAGTTTCTCTTATCGCTGTCTGGCCATGCCTCTCCTCCAAGAGGTAGAACCTCTTTCCTCTTTGGAATCTTGACTGGTTTTGTAACATGCAATTTCGAATTGAAAGTGACAAGATTGACTTGTTTAGACTTGTGAGTCTATCTATGTCTAAATAAAACAGCTCAAATTTCATTCTCATAGTACCCTGTACCACTGTACAAGTAATATGACTACTCTGCTGCAGAGTTCCAGCTGGCTCCCAGCATTTCCAGGACCCCAGATGAGACTCCAGAGAGAGGTTCAGTGACATCTTGAATGTTCCAGCCACAGTCAGTGTTTCAGCTAAATTTAGTCCCACAAATTTAGGCATCACATGGAACAAAATAACGGTACACTTGAGCCTAGGTATTCAGTGAAACATTTACCTTTCCCAAGAAAGTTTTTGTCTTTGTCCAGCTCCTTGGAGGTTACCTCTAAAGCACAGGAATCTCTTGTCTGATAATTGTATCTTTGTTTTCCTGGGAGCCTTTCCTTGGAGTCCTAATGACCAAGGGCTGAATCAAGCAAGAGTATATACCAGTTGTAAATATATATGCATTAAACAGAGGAACACCTAAATGCATATATCAAATATAAACAAATGTGAAGGGAGAATTGACACTAATACAATAATAGCAGGAGACTTTAGTACCCTAATTACATCAATGGGAAAACATCAGGACAGAAAATTAATAAGGAAAGAGTGTCACTGAATGACACATTAGGCCAAATGGACCTAGTAGGTACATATACAACTTTGCATCTAAAAACAGCAGAATACTCATTCTTTTCAAGTGCACATCCTCCAGGATAGATTAGATATTAGGCCATAAAACAAGTCTTAATAAATTTAGGAAGAATGAAATCATACTACCAAGCATCTTTTTAACCATACAGTATGAAATTGAAAATCAATTAGAAGAAAAAAAACTAGAGGAAAAACACAGATGCATGGAGCTACACATTATGCTACTAAAGAACCAATGAGTCAATGAAGAAATTAAAGAGGAAATAAAAAATACTTGGAGAATAATGAAAATAGAAATACAGCAGTAAAGTTCTTGGGATGCAGCAAAAGTAGTGCTAAGAAGGAAATTTAAAATGATACAGGCCTACCTCAAGAAACAAGAAAAACCTTAAACAATCCAACCCTACACCTAAAGGAAATAGGAAAAGAAGAATAAAGTCACACATTAGTAGAAGGAAAGAAATAATAAGGACCATAACAGCAATAAATGAAACTGAGACAAAAATTCTACAAAGGGTCAATGAAACTATGAGCTGATTCTTTGAAAAGATAACCAAAATTGAAAAAAACTTTAGACTCATCAAGAAAAAAGTCAAAATAAAAAATGAAAGAGTAGTTACAACTGACATCACAGAAATATAAGAGATTGGGAAAAATTATATGCTAACAACTTAGACAATCTAGAAGAAATGGAAAAATTCCAAGAAAGATGCAATTTTTCAAAACTGAACCAGGAAATAGAAAATCTGACCATACCAATTACTAGTAACAAAATTGAAGCAGTAATTAAAAATCCCCAACAATCAAAAGTTCAGAGCTGGATAGTTTCACAGGATTATTCTACAAAACATTTTTTTTATTTTGATATCGTTAATCTACAATTGCATGAGGAACATTGTTTACTAGACTCTCACCATCACCAAGTCCTACCCACAAACCCCATTACAGTCACTGTCCATCTGTGTAATAAGATGCTGTAGAATCACTACTTGTTGTACCTGTGTTGCACAGCTCTCCCCGTGCCCCCCCCCCCATATTATACATGGTAATCATAATGCCCCCTTTCTTTCACACCCACCCGTTATCCCTTTATTGCCACCCATTCTCCCCAGTCTCTTTCCCTTTGGTAACTATTAGTCAATTATTGGGTTCTGCGATTCTGCTGCTGTTTTGTTCCTTCAGTTTTTTCTTTGTTCTTATACTCCACATATGAGTGAAATCATTTGGTACTTGTCTTTCTCTGCCTGGTTTATTTCACTGAGCATAATACCCTCTAGCTCCATCCATGTTGTTGCAAATGGTAGGATCTGTTTTTTTCTTATGGCTGAGTAATATTCCATTGTGTATATGTACCACACCTTCTTTATCCATTCATCTACTGATGGACACCTAGGTTGCTTCCATATCTTGGCTATTGTAAATAGTGCTGCAATAAACATAAGGGTGCATATGTCTTTTTCAAACTGGGCTGCTGCATTCTTAGGGTAAATTCCTAGAAGTGGAATTCCTGGGTCAAATGGTATTTCTATTTTGAGGTTTTTGAGGAACCTCCATACTGCTTTTCACAATGGTTGAACTAGTTTACATTCCCACCAGCAGTGTAGGAGGGTTCCCCATTCTCTACAACCTCACCAACATTTGTTGTTGTTTGTCTTTTGGATGGTGGTGATCCTTACTGGTTTGAGGTGATATCTCATTGTGCTTTTAATTTGCATTTCTCTGATGACTAGCGATGTGGAGCATCTTTTCATGTGTCTCTTGGCCATCTGAATTTCTTCTTTGGAGAACTGTCCATTCAGCTCCTCTACCCATTTTTTAATTGGATTATTTGCTTTTTGTTTGTTGAAGTGTGTGAGCTCTTTATATATTTTGGATGTCAACCTTTTATCTGATCTGTCATTTCTGAATATATTCTCCCATATTGTAGGGTACCTTTTTGTTCTATTGGTGGTGTCCTTGGCCATACAGAAGATTTTCAGCTTGATAGAGCTCCACTTGTTCATTTTTGCTTTTGTTTCTCTCACCCAGGGAGATATGTTCATGAAGAAGTAACTCATGTTTATGTCCAAGAGATTTTTGCCCACTTTTTTAAATAAGAGTTTTATGGTTTCATGATTTACATTCAGGTCTTTGATCCATTTTGAATTTACTTTTGTGTATGGGGTTAGACAATGATCCAGTTTCATTCTCTTACATGTAGCTGTCCAGTTTTCCATCACCAGCTGCTGAAGATGCTGTCATTTCCCCATTGTATGTCCATGGCTCCTTTGTCATATATTAATTGACCATATGTGTTTGGGTTAATATCTGGACTCTCTGTTCTGATCCACTGGTCTGTGGCTCTGTTCTTGTACCAGTACCAAATTGTCTTGATTACTGTGGCTTTATAGTAGAGTTTGAAGTTGGGAAGCAAGATCCCCCCATTTTATTCTTCTTCTCAGGATTGCTTTGGCTATTCGGGGTCTTTTGTGGTTCCATATGAATTTTAGAACTATTTGTTCCAGTTCGTTGAAGAATGCTTTTGGTATTTTGATAGGGATTACATTGAATCTGTAAAATGCTTTAGGCAAGATGGCTATTTAGACAATATTAATTCTTCCTAGCCAAGAGCATGGGGTGAGTTTCCATTTGTTAGTGCCCTCTTTAATTTCTCTCGAGTGACTTGTAGTTTTCAGGGTATAGGTCTTTCACTTCCTTGGTTAGGTTTATTCCTAGGTATTTTATTCTTTTTGATGCTATTGTGAATAGAACTGTTTTCCTAATTTATCTTTCTGCTAGTTCATCATTAGTGTATTGGAAAGCAACAGTTTTCTGTGTATTAATTTTGTATCCTGCAACTTTGATGAATTCAGGTATTAGTTCTAGTAGTTTTGGAGTGGAGTCTTTAGGGATTTTTTTTATGTACAATATCATGTCATCTGCAAATAGTGACAGTTTGAATTTTTTCTTTACCAGTCTCGATGCCTTGTACTTCTTTGTTTAGTCTAGTTGCCATGGCTAGGACTCCAGTACTATGTTGAATAACAGTGGGGAGAATGGGCATCCCTGTCTTGTTCCCAGTCTTAGAGGGAAAGCTTTCAGCTTCTTGCTGTTAAGTATGATGTTAGCTGTGGGTTTGTCATATATGGCCTTTATTATGTTGAGGTACTTGCCCTCTATACACATTTTGTTGAGAGTTTTTATAATGAATGGATGTTGCATTTTGTCGAATGCTTTTTCAGCATCTATGCAGCTGATCATGTGGTTTTTGTCCTTTTTATTGATGTGGTGGATGATGTTGATGAATTTTTGAATGCTGTACCATCCTTGTATCCCTGAATTGAATCCCACTTGGTCCTGGGATATGATCCTCTTTATATATTTTTGAATTCAGTTTGCTAACATGTTGTTGAGTATTTTTGCATCTATTTTCATCAGTGATTTTGGTCTGTAATATTCTTTTTTGGAGGGTCTTTGCTTGGTTTTGGTATTAGTGTGATGCTGGCTTCATGGAATGAGTTTGGAAGTGTTCCCGTCTCTTGGATTTTTTGGATAACTTTAAGGAGAATTGGTATTTTGTCTTCCTTGTATGTCTGATGAAATTCTGCAGTAAATCCATCTGTCCCAGGGGTTTTGCTCTTGGGTAGTTTTTTGATTACCGATTGATTGAATTTCGTTGCTGGTATTTGGTCTGTTTAGATTTTCTGTTTCTTCCTTGGTCAGTCTTGGAAGGTTGTATTTTTCTAGAAATGTGACCATTTCTTCTAGGTTTTCCAGCTTGTTAGTCTATAGATTCTTATAGTATTCTCTAATGATTCTTTTTATTTCTGTTGGGTTCATCATGATTTTTCCTTTCTCATTTCTGATTCTGTTGATGTATGTAGATTCTCTTTATCTCTTAATAAGTCTGGCTCAGGGATTATCTATTTTGTTTATTTTCTCAAAGAACCAGCTCTTGGTTTCATTGATTTTGCTATTTTATTCTTCTCAATTTTGTTTATTTCTTCTCTGATCTTTATTATGTCCCTCCTTCTGCTGACTTTGGGCCTCATTTGTTCTCATTTTTCCAATTTCAGTAATTGTGACTTTAGATTATTCATTTGGAATTGTTCTTACTTCTTTAAATTGGCCTGGATTGCTATATACTTTCCTCTTAGAACTGCATTCATTGCATCCCACAGAAGTTGGGCCTTTGTGGTGTTGTTGTCATTTGTCTATATTGCTTGATCTCTATTTTAATTTGATCATTGATCCATTGATTATTTAGGAGCATGTTGTTAAGCTTCCATGTGTTTGTGAGCACTTTTGTTTTCTTTACACAATTTATTTCTAGTTTTTTGCCTTTGTGGTCTGAGAAGTTGGTTGGTAAAATTTCAATCTTTTTGAATTACTGAGGTTCTTTTTGTGCCTAGCATGTGGTTTATTCTGGAAAATGTGCCATGTGCACTTGAGAAGAATGTGTATTCTGCTGCTTTTGGGTGTAGAGTTCTATAGATGTCTGTTAGGTCCATCTGTTCTAGTGTGTTGTTCATTGCCTCTGTGTCCTTACTTATTTTCTGTCTGATGGATCTGTCCTCCAGAGTGAGTGGTGTGTTGAAGTCTCCTAAAATGAATCTGTTGCATTCTACTTCCTCCTTTAATTGTTAGTATTTTTTTCACATATATTGCTGCTCCTGTATAGGGTTCATATATATTTATAATGGTTATGTCCTCTTGTTGGACTGAGTCCTTTATCGTCATGTAATGTTCTTCTTTATCTCTTGTTACTTTCTTTGTTTTGAAGTCTATTTTATCTAATACTAGTACTGCAACACATGTTTTTTACTCTCAATTGTTTGCATGAAATATCTTATCCTGACCCTTGACTTTTAGTCTGTGTATGTCTTTGGGTTTGTGGTGAGTCTCTTGTAAGCAGCATAGAGATGGGTCTTGCGTTTTTTATCCATTCTATTACTCTGTGTCTTTTGATTGGTGCATTCAGTCCATTTACATTTAGGGTGATTATTGAGAGATATGTACTTATTACCATTGCAGGCTTTAGATTCATTTTTACCAAAGGTTTAAGGGTAGTTACTTTACTATCTAACTGTGTATCTTAACTCACTTATTAAGCTATTATAAACATATTCTGAGATGATTCTTTATTTCTCTCCCTTCTTATTCCTCCTCCTCCAGTCTTTATATGTTAGATGTTTTATTCTATTCTCTTTTGTGTTTCCTTTGACTGCTTTTGTGAGTAGTTGATTTTATTTTTTGACTTTAGTTAGTATTTGGTTGGTCTGCTTTCTTTTCTGTGATTTTATTTTCTCTGGTGACATCTATTTAGCCTTAGGAGTGCTTCCATGTAGAGCAGTCCCTTTAAAATATCCTGTAGAGGTGGTTTGTGGGAGGCAAATTCCCTCAACTTTTGCTTTTCTGGGAATTGTTTAATCCCTCCTTCATATTTAAATAATAATCATGCTGGATACAGTATTCTTGGTTTAAGGCCCTTCTGTTTTATTGCATGAAATATATCATGCCTTTCTCTTCTGGCCTTTAAAGTTTCTGCTAAGAAGTCTGATGGTAGCCTGATGGGTTTCCTTTGTAGGTGACATTTTTTCTCTCTCTGGCTGCCTTTAATACTCTGTCCTTGTCCTTGACCTTTGCCATTTTAATTATTATGTGTCTTGGTGTTGTCCTCTTTGGGTCCCTTGTGCTGGAAGATTTGTGGGCTTCCATGGTCTGAGAGACTATTTCCTCCCCCAGTTTGGGGAAGTTTTCAGCAATTATTTCTTCAAAGACACTTTCTTTCCCTTTTTATCTCTCTTCTTCTTCTGATTTCACTATAATGCAAATATTGTTCCATTCAGATTGGTCATACAGTTCTCTTAATATTCTTTTATTCTTGGAGATCCTTTTATGTCTCACTGCCTCAGCTTCTCTGTGTTCTTGTTCTCTGTTATCTATTCCATTAATGGTCTCTTTCACCTCATCCAGTCTGCTCTTAAGCCCTTCCAGAGATTGTTTTATTTCTGTATTCTCCCTCCTAACTTGATCCTTTCAGCTCTTGCATATTTCTCTGCAGGTCCATCAGCACAGTTATGACCTTTATTTTGAATTCTTTTACAGGGAGATTGATTAAATCTATCTCCCCAGGCTCCCTCTTATGGATTCTCTCAGTAATTCTGGACTGAATCAAATTCTTCTCCCTTTTCATGGTGATAGGGGTAGTCATAGGCAGTTGGTGCATGTGTCCACTGGGAGAACAAAGTCTCTTCCTCCTTGCTGGTTGCCTTGCCGTTCTCTGCTGTCTGTGGCAGTTACCCGGACATGGAGAGCAGCTTCCAGTTTTATTTCCTTAGCTGGATGGGTGGGGCAGCTGTCGGGGCAGCCCAGAACCCTATGGGGAGTGGCAGGTGCACCGGTTGTGCTCTCCTGCAAGAATGGCGACCCTTTGCACCTTTTCCCAGGTTCCTCTGTCTGTGCTGGGCTGCCATGCATGGTGGTGCCTCTGAGTCTGGCCTGTGAAGCTGCAGAGGAGGCTCTTGGCTGCTGCTGTGGTCGCTACCACTCTCAGGCTGCTTCCCTGCTGTGGCAGGGCTCTGCCTGAGGGGGAATGATCAGGAGGCTGTTTATTACCATGAGGGGCTTCAGAGCTGTGCTCACCCAGGGCTTAGAGCACCCGAAGTTCCCAGGGCTTTCAAGCCTACTGGGCTGAGTGTGCTGGGACTATTCCATCCAGCTGTGGAGCCCCTGTCCCTGTAAGACTTTCTAAAAGCACTTGTTTTTTTTTTGTCCCAGGGGCACCATCTGTGGTGACCCACTTGCATGTTTTACTGTTCTGTTTCCCTAATATCCAGCACGCCATGCACTGTGTGTCTGCACTCCTGGTGTGGATGACTAGGGCTGGGTATTTAGCATTCCTGGGTCCCTCTCCCTCCCCACTTCAACTCCTCTCCTCCCACTGGGAGCTGGGAAGTGGGGCACTTGGGTCCCACTGGGCTGTTGCTTATATCTTACCCCCTTCATCAGGCTCTGGGTTCTTGCAGGTGTAGATGTAGCCTGGCTGTTGTACTGTATCTTCTGGTTTCTCTTTTAGGAATAGTTGTATTTGTTGTATTTTCAAAATTATATATGTTTTGGGGAGGATATTTCTGCTGCCCTACTCATGCTGCCATTTTGGCTCCTCCTCAGCTACAAAACGTTTTAAGAGGAGTTAAAACCTATCCTTCTTAAACTATTCCAAAAAACTGAAGATGAAGCAAAGATTCCAAATTAATTGTACAAGGCCAGCAACACCTTAATACCAATGTCTGATAGAGACATTACAAAAAAGAGCATTACAGACCAATATCTCTATGAACATGGATGCAAAAATCCTCAAAAAAATATTAACACACTGAATTAAAAAATACATCAAGAGGGTCATCCATCACAAGCAACCAAATGGAATTTATTCCATGGATTCAAGGATGGTACAAGATTCATAAATTAATGTGATACACCACATTAAAAAAAGGAATGGTTAAAGACCATATGGTCATCTCAATACATGATGAAAAAGCATTGGACAAAATTTAGCATCCATTCATGCTAAAAACTCTACAAAAATGGTATAGGGGTACATGCTTCAAGATAATAAAGGCCACATATGGTGGCCTTGTATTCAATGATTAAAAGCTGAAAGCTTTTTCTCTCAGATCAGGAACAAGACAAGGATGCCCACTCACCACTTTTAATCAACACAGTACTGAAAAGT
This sequence comes from Manis javanica, assembly GCF_040802235.1. NCBI lineage: Eukaryota > Metazoa > Chordata > Mammalia > Pholidota > Manidae > Manis > Manis javanica. Next base: position 56,907,484 of record NC_133163.1, on the reverse strand, counting down.
CCTAGCTCTAGCAATCAGGAATGAAAAAGAAATAAAAGTCATCTAAATTGGTAAGAAAGAAATAAAACTGTCACTATTTGAGTATGACATGATACTATATTTATAAAACTGTAAAGACTCCACTAAAAAACTTCGAGTTAATAAATGAATTTTGTAAAATTGCATGATACAAAATTCATATATGGAAATCTGCTACATATCTATATACAAATAATGAACTAACAGAAAGATAAATTAAGAAATCAATCCCATTTACAACTTTATTGAAAGGAATAAGATGCCCAGGAATAAATCTAACCGAGGAGGTGAAAGACCTGTATTCTGAAAACTATAAGACATTGAGGAAAGAAATTGAAGAAGACACAATAAATGGAAAGATATTCCATGCTCATCATTAGGAAGACAATATTGTTAAAATGGCCATACCATCCAAAGAAATTTACAGTTTCAATGCAATCCCTATCAGAAAATTAATGGCATTTTCCACCAAACTAGGCATTTTCCACCATACAAATTATCCTAAAATTTGTATGAAACCTCACAAAACACCAAAACGTCAAAGTGATCTTGAGAAGGAAGAAAAAAGCTGGGGGTGTCGTACTTTCTCATTTCAAGCTATGCAACAAAAGGTACAGTGATTAAAACAGTATGATACTGGCACAAAAACAGATACATAGACGAATGGAAAAAAATAGAGAGCCCAGAAATAAACCCACACCTATATGGTTAATACATGACAAAAGGAATGTATATACAACAGGGAAAAGACAACTTCTTCAGTAAATGGTGTTGGGTGAACTGGACAGCTAAATGCGAAAGAATAAAACCCAGTCACTGTCTTACATCATGCAGAAAAAACTCAAAATGGGCTAAATATCAAAATGTAATATTTTGCACCATAAAAATTCTAGGGAAAAGAAACGTTGGCAGTAAACTCTTGAACATAAATCTTAGTAACTTTTTCCTGATTATGTCTTCTTAGGCAAGGGAAACAAAAGCAAAAATAAACAAGTGGGAGTATATCAACTGTAAAGCTCCTGCTCAGAAAAGGAAACTATCAATAAATTGCAAAGGAGCCTAGTGTATGGAGTTTGCAAATGATATTTGAAAATGATATATCTGATAAGGGGCCAATATCCAAATTATACAAAGAGCCCATCCAACTCTACAACAAAAACCCATAGAACCCAAGTAAAAAATGAGCAGAGGACCTGAATAGTTATATTTCCAAAGAACACATACAGATGCCCAACAGGTACATGAAAAAATGCTGAACATCACTCATCATCAGGAAAATGCAAATCAAAATCACAGTGAGATGTAACCTCACACCAGTCAGAATAGCCACTTTCCAAAAGACAAAAAATAACAAGTGTTGGCAAGGATGTGGAGAAGCAGGAACCCTCCTACACTTTTGGTGGGAATGTAAATTGGTGCAACTACTGTGGAAAGCAATATGGAGGTTCCTTAAAAATCTAAAACTAGAAATACCATGTGACTCAAACAATTCCACCTCTGGGAATTTACTCCTCCCACAGATAAAACACTAAAATCAGTAATCTGAAAAGATATATGTACTCCTATATTTATCACAGCATTATTACAATAGCTAAAATATAGAAATAGCCTAAATGTTTATTGATAGATGAATTGATTAAAAAGAAGTGGTATATGTGTGTGTGTGTGTGTGAGAGAGATAATGGAATATTACTCAAACAGAAAAAAGAATGAAATTTTGCCATTTTGACAACTTGTAATAAACCTACAGGGTAGTAACTAAGTAAGTCAGGGAAAGACAAACACAATACGGTTTCACTTACATGTGCAATCTAAAAGACAAAATAACAAACAAACAAAACTGAGATAGACTCATAAACTCAAAGAATAGACTGGTGTTGCCATAGGGGAGGATTGTGACAGAATGGCTGAAATAAGTGACAGGAAAAATAATTAATGAAAATGTTTGATATCTTGATCTGGGTGAGGTTACAGGAGTATATACACATTCTTCAAGTTCTCTAAGATATGTGCATTAAAAAAGGAAATAGATCTATAAATGATCTATAAATGTAGATCTATAAATATAGACCCTTCAGAGGGGGAGAAGTGAATGTTCTCTGGCTCAAAGCAATAGGAAATATGATGATAAGGTTCTAAGCAAATAATATACATTATGAGTTCTCTGAAAACAAGAACCCTTGGCCTTAAAGCTCTGATTAAATATGTTGAATTCCCACATAGGGAATTGTTTCACCTGACTCAAAATTTTCTGTCACACTAAAAAAGAAAGATGGTACTAAACCAAAGAAAGAAGCTTCATTTGCTATGTTAAGTCTCAGGGGAAAGAAATGTATGTGTTACTATTGACACATTAAATGAAAAGCAAAAATAATGGAAACATAAATTTTCTAGTTTTAAAACACTTTGAAATAATTTTAGATTCATAAGAGTTGTAAAGTTAGTTGAGACAGTTCTTCTACATCTTTAAACAGCTTCCCCTAAAGTCAATACCTTAATATATAACCATGGTACACTTATCAAAACTAAGAATTTTATATTGGTGCAACACTGTTAACTATAGAATTTCTTTAATTTAGCTAGTTTTCTTCCTACTAATGTCCTTTTTTATGTTCCAGAATCCAATCAGGATAACAATTTTTCAGTCTTTGTTTCTATGATCTTTACAACTAAAAAATACTGGTCAGGAATTTTTAGAATGTTCCTCCTTTTAGGACTGTCTTGATATTTTCTCTTGATTGGATTGCAGTTATAGATTTGAAGGAAAGTATCATACAGGTGAATGTCTTACTCTTGTGTATCACTCAAGTGGGAACACAATAGAAACATGACTTATTACTTTTTTTAGTATGAAATTAGTTTTATTTTTACCTCAAAATAAACACTTAACATTAGGCTTCCCCCTCCACCAAGTACCCCCCCATACCCCTTCACAGTCACTGTCCATCAGCATAGTAAGATGCTGTAAAATCACTACTCATCTTCTCTGTGTTGCACAGCCCTCTCCGTGCCCTCCCCACACTATACATGCTAATCGTAATGCCCCCTTTCTTTTTCCCTGCCATTGTCCCTCCCTCTCACCCATCCTCCCCAGTCCCTTTCCCTTTGGTAACTATTAGTCCATTCTTGGGTTCTGTGATTCTGCTGCTGTTTTGTTCCTTCAGTTTTCCTTTGTTCTTATACTCCACATTGTTGTGAGCCTTCTCTTGGAGTTAGGATAGTAAACATCTCACAAGTTTCACTGCTATAGAGCCATCCATTTCCTTTACATATTCTAATTAATCAGAAGAAAGCAATTTAGCCTAATCGCTCTCAAGGAGACAGAAGTTAAGGTCCATATCTTGGAGGGAAAATTATCAAAGAATTTGTAAGCAGATATTAAAACTACCATGATAATTAATGAACATTTTAGAAGAGATAATGTGAGTTTATGCAAATATCCTGTTTTTTACAGTCTCCCTTGTTAATTTTGGCATTCATCAGTGGATCTTGCCTAAGAGCAATGACTACTCTCGTGCTCTAATATTGATTTTCCTTTTCCCTCATTATAGCTTACTTTATCATTTGATGACTTCAATAAAAAAGATTTGTTCATTACTCATTTATTTGGAATATACAATTATTTATTTATATCAGTATGGATTCATGACTATGTATATATTTTATTCTTCAGGTAATTGTGCAATACCATAGGTATTTATTTGCTCTGTTTGTCCATTGGAAACAGTTTCACTTAGCTCCTATGTCTTTTTCATACGTCTGCATCTTCTATTGTTTTAGCATCTTTTGTCTCACATCATGAGATGCTCCAGGCTTATCCTGTATATATTCTGTCTTAGCTCTAGAATTATTCCAGGGAGACCTGTTTCCCTTTATTGGAGAACAGTATTTAAAATTTAAGATGCAGATACTGAATATGGTCATTGACACTGGTTGTCATCACTTTTGACCCTATCAGTGAATAGCATTAGAAAATATATGTATATTGACTCACACATACACATACCATAAATTCAGGCTATCCATCTACCTGTGTGTATAAAACTTAAAATGGGTTCATACTGATATAATGATATATCTCTACTAATATCCCCAACTATAATTCAGTTACACAGGTTCATTCTAACCCTATCTCTTTCTTATTGTAACAATTTTTTGACAGTGAGAAAACAGTTTGACGTTATCTATATATATATATTTTTTTTGAGAGGGCATCTCTCATATTTATTGATCAAATGGTTGTTAACAACAGTAAAATTCTGTATAGGGGATGCAATGCACAATCATTAATCAACCCAAACTTAATTCTCAACAGTCTCCAATCTTCTGAAGCATAACAAACAAGTTCTTACATGGTGAACAAGTTCTTACATGGTGAACAGTGCAAGGGCTGTCATATCACAGAAACTTTCGGTTTTGATCATGCATCATGAACTATAAACAATCAGGTCAAATATGATTATTCATTTGATTTTTATACTTGATTTATATGTGAATCCCATATTTCTCCCTTATTATTATTATTAATATTATTATTCTCATCATTATTTTAATAAAATGCTGAAGTGGCAGGTAGATGCAAGACAAAGGTAGAAAACATAATATAGTGCTGGAAGAGGGCAAATGTAGATGATCAGGTGTGTGCCTATAGACTAAGTATTAATCCAAGCTAGACAAGGGCAACAAAACATCCACGGATGCAGAAGATTTCTCTCAAAACAGGGGGGGTGAGGCTCTAAGCCTTACCTCTGTTGATACCAAATTTCTCACCTGATGGCCCCCTGTGACTGTGCCTGTCTTAGGTTGTTCCTACCTTGAGGAATCTTACCCGTCTTTGGCTAACCAGTCATCTTCTGGGGCCATACAGGGAAATGTAAAGTTAGTAAGTGAGAGAGAAGAAATATTCTTTGAAAAGGTTAGCTTTTTACTTCTTTGCAGATTTATGCACTGTGGCTTCTCTACCCAGCATTTGTCTTGAAGTATCTTTATCACTTGGAAGAATTATGATACTTGGTAATTTCGATATGAGGCACGAATTCTACTAAAGGGTTGTAATTAGGAAGGAAGAAGAAAAGCTATAGAAGTAGCAGACGGAAGAAAACATGGGAAGATTGATTATTTCTTTGACATATCTACTTGTAGAGTAACATAAGCATGTATAGGATTTAAACTACTAATTAAATTGCATAAACACGTTAACATAATAGAAATACAGCTACATAACCAAAGCAGACCTACAATTACCAGCCATCTCCAGTGAAACCAAGAAAAAATGTTAGACACCCTGGGCATTTGTGAAAACTTATCAATGATATGATACATGTTGTCTAACTGAATTTGAATAGTTTGAGAAAAATCAGAAAAATTAAAACAACAGATTCCTGGGAACTGTTAACATCCCATATGTTCTTTTAACAGTAGATAGTCTATAGTCATATGATTTTGGAGCACTGCAACTTGCACTTCTCCTAGTTCTTGGTTGAGTTCCAACAGTATAGATCCAGTCAAATTTGTTGTTTTACTGTATGCACAGGCCAGCTTAGCTATCTCCTTCTTCATTCCAATGGCAAGTCCAGGAACTGGTGGGATGAATGCAGCTACAACTGCAACAGCATCAGGATCTTTGTTGAAGTTTTTTAATGATCATCTTCTGGAATGACTCTTCCAAAGGATGTTGATGTTGGAAGTTCTTCTTCATATCGTATCTTAATTCATTTTCTGGGTAGCCAAATTAGGCTTTGATCCTCTGTATAAACACAAACAAACCTTTTGCCCACACTTCAATATGACCTTTATACCATTGTGAAGAACTTACTGGAGATCATCACACAGGAACTGCTTTTTTTTTAAAGAGAAAGTAGTATTATCAGAAAAATGTACTTCCATAGCTAATCATCTGACACCCTTTAAATGATTAAAATTAAGGATATGTAAAACATGCATTAATCGTTGATTTGCAGTTAGTTTTATAATATCAGGGAGTATTCCCCCTTTCTTTTCTATTTTTTTGTTATCATTAATCTACAATTACATGAAGAATATTATGTTTACTAGGCTCTCCCCTATACCAGGTCCACACCACAAACCCCATTACAGTCACTGTCCATCAGCATAGCAAAATGTTGTAGAATCACTACTTGTCTTCTCTGTTGTACAGCCCTCCCCTGTCTCCCACCCCAAATAATGCATGCTAATCATTATAACCCCTTTCTTCTTGCCCCCCCTTATCACTCCCTACCCACCCATCCTTCCCAGTCCCTTTCTCTTTGGTACCTTTTAGTACATTCTTCAGTTTTGTGATTCTGCTGCTGTTTTGTTCCTTCAGTTTTTCCTTTGTTCTTATACTCCTCAGATGAGTGAAATCATTTGATATTTCTCTTTCTCTACTTGGCTTATTTCACTGAGCATAATACCCTGTACGTACGTCCATGTTGTTGCAAATGGTAGGATTTGTTTTCTTCTTATAGCTGAATAATATTCCATTGTATATATGTACCACATCTTCTTTATCCATTCATCTACCGATGGACACTTAGGTTGCTTCCAATTCTTGGCTATTGTATATAGTGCTGCGATAAACATAGGGGTGCAGTTGTCTTTTTCAAACTTGAGTGCTGCATTCTTATGGTAAATTACTAGGAGGGGAATTCCTGGGTCAAATGATAAGTCTATTTTGAGCATTTTGAGGAACCTCCATACTGCTTTCCACAATGGTTGAACTAATTTACATTCCCACCAGCAGTGTAGGAGGGTTCCCCTTTCTCCACAACCTCGCCAAAATTTTTTGTTGTTTGTCTTTTGGATGATAGCCATCCTTACTGGTGTGAGGTGATACCTCATTGTGGTTTTAATTTGCATTTATCTGATAATTAGCAATGTGGAGCATCTTTTCATGTGTCTGTAGGTCATCTGAATTTCTTCTTTGGAGAACTGTTCAGTTCTTTTGCCCATTGTTAAATTGGATTATTTGTTTTTTGTTTGTTGAGGTGGGTGAGCTCTTTATATATTTTGGATGTCAAGCCTTTATCGGATCTGTCATTTACAAATATACTCTCCCATCCTGTAGGGTACCTTTTTGTTCTATTGAGGGTGTCTTTTGCTGTACAGAAGCTTTACAGCTTAATATAGTCCCACTTGTTCATTTTTACTTGTGTTTTCCTTGCCCAGGGAGATATGTTCAAGAAGAGGTTGCTCATGTTTATGTCCATGAGGTTTTTGCCTATGTTTTTTTCTAAGAGTTTTATGGTTCATTGACTTACATTCAGGTCTTTGATCCATTTCGAATTTACTTTTGTGTATGGTGTTAGACAATGGTACAGTTTCATTCTCTTACATGTAGCTGTCCAGTTTTGCCAGCACCATCTGCTAAAGAGATTGTCATTTCCCCATTGTATGTCCATGGCTCCTTTATCGAATATTAATTGAAAATATATGTTTGGGTTAATGTCTGGAGTCTCTAATCTGTTCCACTGGTCTGTGACTCTGTTCTTGTGCCAGTACCAAATTGTCTTGATTACTATGGCTTTGTAGTAGAGCTTGAAGTTGGGGAGTGTGATCCCCTCCCCATTTTATTCTTCTTTCTCAGGATTGCTTTGGCTATTCGGGGTCTTTGGTTTTTCCATATGAATTTTTGAACTATTTTTTCCAGTTTGTTGAAGAATGTTGCTTGTAATTTGATTGGGATTGCATCAAATCTGTATATTGCTTTGGGCAGGATGGCCATTTTGATGATATTAATTCTTCCTAGCCACGAACATGGGATGAGTTTCCATTCGTTAGTGTCCCCTTTAATTTCTCTTAAGAGTGACTTGTAGTTTTCAGGGTATAGTTCTTTCACTTCTTTGGTTAGGTTTATTCCTAGGTATTTTATTCTTTTTGATGCAATGGTGAATGGAGTTGTTTTCTTGATTTCTCTTTCTATTGGGTTCATTATTAGTGTATAGGAAAGCCACAGATTTCTGTGTATTAACTTTGTATCCTGCAACTTTGCTGTATTCCGATATCAGTTCTAGTAGTTTTGGAGTGGAGTCTTTAGGGTTTTTTATGTACAATATCATGTCATCTGTAAATAGTGACAGTTTAACTTCTTCTTTACCAATCTGGATTCTTTGTATTTCTTCGTTTTGTCTAATTGCCGTGGCTAGGACCTCCAGTACTATATTAAATAACAGTGGGGAGAGTGGGCATCCCTGTCTTGTTCCTGATCTCAGAGGAAAAGCTTTTAGCTTCTTCCTGTTCAGTATGATGTTGGCTGTGGGTTTATCATATATGACCTTTATTATGTTAAGGTACTTGCCCTGTATACCCATTTTGCTGAGAGTTTTTATCATGAATGGATGTTGAATTTTATCGAATACTTTTTCAGCATCTATGGAGATGATCATGTGGTTTTTGTCTTTCTTTTTGTTGATGTGGTGGATGATGTTGATGGATTTTTGAATGTTGTACCATCCTTGCTTCCCTGGTATGAATCCCATTTGGTCATGGTGTATGATCCTTTTGATATATTTTTGAATTCGGTTTGCTAATATTTTATTGAGTATTTTTGCATCAACATTCATCAGGGATATTGGTCTCTAATTTTCTTTTTTGTTGGGGTCTTTGCCTGGTTTTGGTATTAGGGTGATGTTGGCTTCATAGAATGAGTTTGGGAGTAGTCCCTCCTCTTCTATTTTTTGGAAAACTTTAAGGAGAATAGGTATTATGTCTTCTCTGTATGTCTGATAAAATTCTGAGGTAAATCCATCGGGCACAGGGGTTTTATTCTTGGGTAGTTTTTTGATTACCGTTTCAATTTCTTTGCTCGTAATTGGTTTGTTTAACTTTTGTGTTTCTTCCTTGGTCAGTCTTGGAAGGTTGTATTTTTCTATGAAGTTGTCCATTTCTTCTAGGTTTCCCAGCTTGTTATCATATAGGTTTTCATAGTAGTCTTTAATAATTCTTTGTATTTCTGTGGAGTCTGTAGTGATTTTTCCATTCTCATTTCTGATTCTATTGACGTGTGTTGATTCTCTTTTTCTCTTAATAAGTTTGTCTAGAGGCTTATCTATTTGTTTATTTTCTCAAAGAACCAGCTCTTGGTTTCATTGATTTTTTCTATTATTATATTCTTCTTAATTTTGTTTATTTCTTCTCTGATCTTTATTATGTCCCTCCTTCTGCTGACTTTAGGCCTCATTTGTTCTTCTTTTTCCAATTTCAATAATTGTGATGTTAGACTATTCATTTGGGATTGTTCTTGCTTCTTCAAATGTGCCTGGATCGCTATATACTTTCCTCTTAGGACTGCTTTCGCTATGTCCCACAGAAGTTGGGGCTTTGTGTTGTTATTGTCATTTGTTCCTATATATTCCTTCATCTTTATTTTGATTTGTTTGTTGATCCATTGATTATTTAGGAGCATGTTGTTAAGCCTCCATGTGTTTGTGAGCCTTTTTGTTTTCTTTGTAGAATTTATTTCTAGTTTTATACCTTTGTGGTCTGAAAAGTTGTTTGGTAGAGTTTCAATATTTTGGAATTTACTGAGGCTCTTTTTGTGAGCTAGTATGTGGTCTATTCTGGAGAATGTTCCATGTGCACTTGAGAAGAATGTATATCCTGTTGCTTTTGGATGTAGAGTTCTATAGATGTCTATTAGGTCCATCTGTTCTAGTGTGTTGTTCAGTGCCTGTGTGTCTTTACTTATTTTCTGCCCGGTGGATCTATCCTTTGGGGTGAGTGGTGTGTTGAAGTCTCCTACAATGAATGCATTGCAGTCTATTTCCCTCTTTAGTTCTGTTAGTATTTGCTTCACATATGCTGGTGCTCCTGTATTGGGTGCATATATATTTAGAATGGTTATATTCTCTTGTTGGACTGAGCCCTTTATCATTATGTAGTGTCCTTCTTTATCTCTTGTTACTTTCTTTGTTTTGAAGTCTATTTTGTCTGACATTAGTACTGCAACCCCTGCTTTCTTTTCTCTGTTGTTTGCCTGAAATATGTTTTTCCAACCCTTAAGTTTTAGTCTGTGCATGTCTTTGGGTTTGAGGTGAGTTTCTTGTAAGCAGCATATGGATGGGTCTTGCTTTTTTATCCATTCCATTACTCTGTGTCTTTTGATTGCTGCATTCAGTCCATTTACATTTAGGGTGACTATTGAAATTTATGTACTTATTGCCATTGCAGGCTTTCGATTTGTGGTTACCAAAGGTTCAAAGTTAGCCTCTGTAGTATCTTACTGCCTAACTTAGCTCGCTTATTGAGCTGTTATATACACTGTCTGGAGATTCTTTTCTTCTCTCACTTCATATTCCTCCTCCTTCATTCTTTATGTTTTGATTGTTTTATTCTATGCTCTTTCATGTTTCCTTTAACTGCTTTTTATGGGTAGTTGATTTTATTTGTTGCCTTTAGTTAGTATTTGGTTGGTCTGCTTTCTTTGCTGTGATTTTATTTTCTCTGGTGACATCTTTTTAGTCTTATGAGTGCTCCCATCTAGAACAGTCCCTCTAAAACACCCTGTAGAGGTGGTTTGTGGGACGCAAATTCCCTCAACTTTTGCTTGTCTGGGAATTGTTTAATTCCTCCTTCATATTTAAATGATAATCATGCTGGATACAGTATCCTTAGTTCAAGGCCCTTCTGTTTCATTGCATTAAATATATCATGCCATTCTCTTCTGGCCTATAAGATTTCTGTTGAGAAGTCTGCTGATAGTCTGATGGGTTTTCCTTTATAAGTGACCTTTTTCTCTCCAGCTGCCTTTAAAACTCTTTCTTTGTCCTTGATCTTTGCCAGTTTAATTATTACGTGTCTTGGTATTGTCCTCCTTGGGTCCTTTCTTTTGGGTGTTCTGTGTATTTTCATGGTCTGTTCGATTATTTCCTCCCCCAGTTGGGGGAAGTTTACAGCAATTATTTCTTCAAAGACACTTTCTATCCCTTTTTCTCTCTCTTCTTCTTTTGGTACCCCTATAATGCGGATATTGTTCCTTTTGGATTGTTTGCACAGTTCTCTTAGTGTTGTTTCATTCCTGGAGATCCTTTTATCTCTCTCTGTGTCAGCTTCTATGCATTCTCCATGTTCTCTGGTTTCTATTCCATCAATGGCCTCTTGCATCTTATCCATTCTGCTTATAAGTCCTTCCAGAATTTGTTTCACTTCTGTATTCTCCTTCCAGATGTCTGTAGTCTCCCTCTGGGCATCTGTAATCTCCCTCCGGACTTCATCCCTTAGCTCTTGTATATTTCTCTGCATCTCCGTCAGCATGTTTATGATTTTTATTTTGAATTCTTTTTCAGGAAGACTGGTTAGGTCTGTCTCCTTTTCAGGTGTTGGCTCTGTTATCTTGATCTGCCTGAAATTTTGCCTTTTCATGGTGATAGAGATAGTTTGCAGAGCTGGCATGAGTGACGGCTGGAAGAACTTTCCTTCTTGTTGGTTTGTGGCCTTCCTCTCCTGGGAGAACAATGACCTCTAGTGGCTTGTGCTGGGCAGCTGAATGCAGACAGGGCTTCTGATTCCTGCCCAGCTTCTATGGAGTTTATCTCCGCTGTTGCTGTGGGTGTGGCCTGCCTCGGGCCTGCTGCTCTGATATGGTGGAGCCATGTTGGAGAGGGAGCGGCTGGGAGGCTATTTATCTCCATGGGGGGCCTCCGTGCTCCCTGCTGCCCAGGGGTTTAGAGTGCCCAGAGTTCCCTAGATTCCCTGCCACTGGACTAAGTGTCCCAGGACGCTTTCATCTGGCACTGGGTTCCCTGTCCCTCTAAGACTTCCAAAAAGCACTCACTTTTCTTTGTCCCCATAGCGCCGGCCTCAGGGACCTACTCACAGGTCTTACTGTCCTTTTTCCCTAGTATCCAGTACCCCACGCATGCACTGTGTCTGCGCTTTGGTGCAGATGGCTAGGGCTGGGTGTTTAGCAGTCCTGGGCTCCCTCTCCCTCCCTGCTCCAACTCCTCTCCTCCCACCCAGAGCTGGGGTGTGGGGTGCTCAGGTCCTGCCAGGCTGGGGCTTGTATCTTACCCCCTTCATGAGGCACTGGATTCTTGCAGGTGTGTATGTGGTCTGGATGTTGTCCTGTGTCTTCTGGTCTCTCTTCTAGGAAGAATTGTCTTTGTTATATTTTCATAAGTATATGTGGTTTCAGGAGGAGATTTCCACTGGTCTACTTCCACTGCCATCTTGGCTCCACCCTCTGTATTTATATATTTTTTAACATTTGTTCAACCTAGTGTACACATAGATTCAGAACTGCTCATCCATGCCACTAAGAGCAGTTTATTAGCCAATATTTATCCACAATTCTATTTGACTTTATACTTAGAGTTCATTAAAAACATGGATTGACAAAATTACTTACACAACTCCTTTTCTGCCAATCCTTTTTCAGTGAGGTTATATCATATATTTGTAATAAAGTTAGATTTATTTCTCACAGTATGTATTCTAGTGCTGCATCTCCCAATACCCTGGTTTATTTTTTTTAATTCCATAGAATAAAAGTCTCTCTTTTTGTGTATACTTCTATGATTTTTGACAAATGTGGTACCATATTTATACAGAATAGTTCCGTCATTGAGAAAATAGATTCATGCATTCCCATTCTAATCAACTACTCTGTTCTCCCTCTACTCCTGGCAATCATTAACCTGTGTTTTGTCCCTGTAGTTTTTGAATTTTCCAGAATGCCATGTAAATGAAATCATGCTATATGTAGACTTTAGAGTCTGACATCTTTTACTTAGCAAAATACATACAAGAGTCACCCATGTTTTCATGGTAGTTGATTTTTGTAATTGTTGAGCAATATCTCATGATATGTATATACCACAGTTTGTTTATCCATTCACCTGTTGAAGTACAACTTGTTTATTTCCAGTTTATAGTGACTGTGATAAAAGCTGTTATAAACATTCACACAGAGCCTTATGTGAACATAAGTTTGCAAAACACGGGAAAATACCTAGGAGGAAGGATTGTGCATTGGATGATAAGTGTATTTTTAACTTTATATAACTAGTTACCAGACTTTTCAAATGTGGTTGTGCCATTTTACATTCCCAGAAGCAGTGTATAAGTGTTTCAGATACTCCATATCCCAAAGTAAACTCTTGCTGTCTGCCTATTTGATTACGGCACTTCTAATGTGTGTGAACTGGTATCTCATAGTATTATTGGTGTTTCCCTAATGACTAATGATATTGAAGATATTTCATGTGTTTATTTGCCATCCATTTGTCTTCCTTGGTGAAAGTTTTGCTCAGACCTTTCTGTTCATTTAAAAAAGTATTTTTAAGCTTTATATTGAAATATTGATGCACATGAAGCAGCAAAGACAGTACATAGAGTTCTCATATGCCTCTCACCCAGTGTTACCAATGGTTACCTCTGGTACAAGTATAGTTCAGTATCAAAACTAAGGAATTAGCATTGGCAAAATGTCAGTGTTTAATTCTATATCACTGTGATACATAGAGATTCAAGTAATGCAACTGCAATTAAGGGTTGGAACTATACCACAAAGATCTCTCCCAGGCTGCTCATTTATAGTTTTCCCCAAACACGCTACTTCTTGCTATTCCTAGCTCCTGGCACCCACTCATGTATTCTCATCTCTGTAATTTTGTCATTTCAAGACATTTATATAAATGGAATCACACAATATGTAACCTTTTGAGATTGATGTTATAACTTGGCATAATGCACTTAAGGTATATCCAATTATTGAATGAATTAATAATTCATTCCTTTTAATTTTTGAATAACATTCTATGATATAGATATATCACAGTTTGTTAACCATTCACTCACTGAAAGACATTTGTGTCTTTCAAACATTTGAGTATGACGTTTTCCTTGTTTTTTTGTGTGAATATAACATTTTTTTCTCTGTAATATATGTCCAAAACTGCAATTGCTTCATTATATGGTAAGTAAATGCTTAATTTTGTAAAAAGATGGTCATATTATCTTCCAGTGTAGCTGTGTTATTCTAGATCCTCACCAGTAATGTATGAGTGATCTAGTTTCCCTGCATCCTTGTCAGTATTTGGTAGTGTCAGGATTGTGTAGTTTAGTCATTCAGATAGGCATGTCATGGTATCTCATTGTGGTTTTAATTTATATTTTCCTAATGGCTAATGATGTTGGACATATTTTTATGTGCTTATTTGCCATTTGTGTATCCTCATAGGTGAAATGTGTGTTCATGCTTTTTGCCCAGTTTCCAATTGGAATGCTTATTGTTGTTGTTTTCTTTCTTTTACTGTTGAACCTGTAGAGTATTTTACATCTTCTAGATACAAGCTTTTGTAGGATACATTGTTGGCAAATATATTCTTATGGTGTTTGGCCAGTTTTTATTATTTTCTTCATTGTGTCTTTTGCAGAAAAAAAATTAACTTTGATGTCCAATTTATAAAGATTTCCTTTTGTAAATTGTGCTCTTGGCATCAAGTCTAATAATTATTTGCCTAGATTTAATTCCTGAATAATTTCTGCTTTTTTTTGAATGTTCAGATACTTTTTCCTCAGTTCTCTAAAAGTGACTCATTTTAGATTTTGTAGAAAGTTTGAGGTTTATTTCAAAGTGATTTTTCCCCCCTGTGAATATCCAATTGCTCCATACCATTTCCTTAATAGGTTATTCTTCCTGCACTGTTTTTCTCTACATCTATGTCAATGATCAGTTGGGCATACTGGGATGGATCTATTTCTGAGTTTCCATGCCATTCTATTAATCTATGTGCCCATCCTCTACCAATACCACACTATCTAGGTACAAAATAGATGTTAACATCAGTAGAGTGATTCCTCCAACCTTGCTGTTTGTTTACAAAATTGTTTTACCTATTCTAAGTACATTGTCTTTCCATACAAATTTCAAATAAGACTGTAAAAAATATTCTGGAACATTTGTAAGAATTATGTTTACTGTACATCAGTTAGGAAAGAATTGACATCCCTAGTTGAGTTTTCCAACCTATAAACATTGTATATTTCCACTGATTTAGATCTTTCTTTCTGTGGTTTTTAAAAAGTGCTCAGGTTATAAGTTTTGTATAAGTTTTGGTAGATTTATACAAAAGCATTTCATTTTTATGAATTATTGTAAATAGTACTATTATTCTTAACTTTGGTGTCTATGTATTTATTGGATTTTGTGTGTTGAAAAAGTTACAGAAACATAGTTGGCTTTTGTGTGATTTTGTGTCCTATGAATGTTCTGAACAAATTTATTAATTCTCCAGGACTTTTGAGAATCTTTGCTATATTCTATGGAGACCATAGTGTCATCTGAAAATTTAAAAACAAAAACAGTTTATGCCTTCATTTGCAATATTCAGACATACTATTTCTTTTCCTTGTCTTATTATTATACTGGCTAGATCATCCAGTGCACTGTTGATTTAAGATTGGCAGCAATAGATATTCCCACATTGTTCTCAAAATTAGAAGGCAGGCTTTCAGTCTTTCACCTTTAAATACAATGGTAGTTGAAGACTTATTTTTTAAAAATAGGTTATCTTATCAAGTTGAGGAAGTTTCCCTCTCTTTTTAATTTGTTGATACTTTCTAATAAAAAATTGATGTTAATTTTTCATCAGATGCTTTTTCTGTATTAACTGTTATAATCATGTGATTTCTCCTCCTTAGTCTGCTGATAAGGTGAATTATTTTGATTTGTTTTCAAATACTGAACCAGCTTTGTATGCCTGAAATTAAATCATTTAGTCAATATATATAATTTTTAATACAATTATGGATTCAATTTGTTAATATTTTCCTGAGGATTTTTGTATATAATACTATGATAGATAGCCTTATTCTATTGACATGTTTTGGTCTGATTTTTATATGGCCTCAAAAATTAGAAATACTTCTTTTTTTCTATATTCTGGAAGAGAGTGTGCTAAATTATTATTAATTATTTTTCAAATGTTTGAAAGATTTCTGCAGTGAAGTTATCTGAAATTCATTTTAGAGGACAATTTAAATTACAAATTTAATTAGTTTATGTATTTCATTTTTATTTAGTTTTGCAAGCTAAACTAAGACTGTAGTTTTGAAAGAGTTGATTCGTTTCTTCTAAATTGTTGAATTTATTAGTGAAAATTTGTGTGTACTATTACCCTATTGTCTTTTTAACAGCTGCAGTGTCTGTCATTCAGCAGGAACCATCCCGTGTCATTCTAATAGTCAGTTTATGTCTTCATCTTTCATTTTATCTTTTTCGTTCTCTATCATTTCAGTCTTTCATTTTATCTTTTTTAGTCAGTTGGCTCAGTTTAAAATTTTCTCTATACATGGTTAAGTCCCTTTTTCTTTTTTTCCTACTCTCCAGAGAGAATCTTTCTCTCGTAGTTATCCTTGCTGTTCACATTACTTTTATCTGATGCGTGGTTTGCATGTGGGATGGTTGGGAGATATTTTGACAAAGATTCAGTCTTAAATAGATACTCTAAACCTATTTCTTGGGATGTAGCCTTCACAAGGTATCACGTCTGTATGAGTTTATCATAACAGCTATAACAAGCTACCACACAACTGTGGCTTTTAAAACACTTCAAACTTCAATTATTATTTTTCTGAAGGTCAGAATCTATAATCAAAGCTTTGGTAGGGCTGTATTCCTTCTGTAGGATTCAGGGTAAAATCCAGTTTCTTGAGTTCTACTTCCTAGGGGAACACTTTGACTGATGGCTGCTTATTCCATCTTCAATATTCATCTCTCTAACTTCTGGTTCTGTCATCACAGTTCCTCCTTCTGACCTTTGTCAGCCAAAAAATTTAATGAAAAATGTATTTCAGTTGCATGGTATGCTAGATTCACTAGAGGAATTGTCCATAAAATTTGATTTGCAATAAATAGATGGTAATTCTGCACTAGTTTCCTACTGCTACTGTAACAAATTATCACAAATTTGATGGCTTCAAATAACATAAGTTTATGAGTCTTGTCAAAGAACCAGCAGAAGTCTCTTGGGAAGAATCTTTGTCTTTTGTGGGTATTAAAGACCTCCTGCATTGCTCAGGGCTTAGACCATTACCCCGTCTTCATACTACAGTATTTTATCCTTTAGTCATGTCATTACATCTACTTTATCTGAATCTTATCCTACGACTTTCTTCTTAAAAGGACCCTTGCAATTAGATCTGGCATGCCCACAAGTCCAGGATAAACACCCTACTGCAAGATTCTTAACTTAATCACACTGTCAAAGTCCCTGATATCCTATAAGGTAACATATCACAGGTTCTGAGATTTGGATGGGCACAAATTTTGGAGACCATTACATAGCCTATCATGATGTTCTTCCTCCAGACGCAATGCTGGAGCTGGCGTAGTCTTCCCCTTTCATAGATTAGAGCTATTTTTCCCTCTTCCTTTCTCACTGAAGCATCAAGTTGCCAACAGTGTCCTCAGGCTATAATCCCATCTCCCCTGGCTACTTATATTACAGATACTGTTATTTAGGGGATGTACGTGAGGCACCAGTCCTCTCTCCCAGCTGCACTAGGTAATCACTTACATTCCCAGGAAAGTATTTTACTTGTTTCCACTGGAGAGTTAAATTTTGGTTCTAAATAAGGTATGGAGCAGCTCTTTGGGATGAGATATTGTCAATAGCTGCTGTTCCATTCCCTCAACCAGTATCATGGGAAATATTATTCTGGATTCTTCTCGGTCTTCACTGTGAGTATCTAGTGGGGTTCCTGGATGGGAGAACCCTGAAAAGGGCAAAATTGCCCTGTGTCCAAGCCCTGCAGAGATTTCCTACTTTCACTGTAGCTCATAGAAATTTGTTAAAAATGTCTAGTTGAATCTTCTAATGGAGTAATATGGTGATCTACAATGCCTGGCCTAGTAAGCAGATGCTTCACTTCTGTTTCTCATGGCACATGCTTATCTGTCTTCAGTTTTCAGTTTGGTTGTTTGCTCCATGACACAGTGCTCCTATGGGTTTTAAGGAAAGTCCTTAATTTGACATTTCTACCATTTTTTTCTCTGTATATTTGTTTTAAGAACAGTCATCATGCTTTCCTGGTCTCTACCTCTTTGACTTCAATCCAGAATAATTTATTTTCACTTGTTAATTGTTTTTTGAAAGAAATAAGCAGCATTAACAGTAACAAAAAGAATTTCCAAAGCAACATTAGAAGCCCTCCAAAAAAAAGTGGGCTGTGAAATCTGACCATCTTACAGCCTCCAGAGGAACACGATCCCTAATGATCATTTCATGTGCAGCAGTGAAAGTTCATGGAAAAGAAAGTTCCGTTTAAACAGATTCATATTGAAATCACAAGTATTCTCCATAAATTAACATTTTTCTGAATTGTTTAACAGCAGTATTTCATGCCTGCTTTGGGTTTCTCACTATATACTGGATGCAGCTTTCTTACAGCTTTGATGTCACTGTTCCCCATCATTGTTTAGGTGGAGGCAAAATATATATTTTATATTATATGTCATCCACTGTGGGGAAATGCACCCTGAACTGACATTACTACTATTGGATATTACTAATAGATTTGAAAGCTTTGACTATTTATTAAAAACTTTCCACTGTAGTGGGGCCGAACATTATCACCTTACAACACTATGTAGACTCTGAAGTCTGTGGAGAACTTGAAGTAGCAGCTTTCTCCTGTGGCTCCTGCATTACAACTCTGAACATGCAGAGGGTAGGAGTTGGCAGGAGCCAAGGAAGTTCCATACATATTTTTGGAACTCCTTTCTGTGCCCCCATTCTGTTATCTACCTCCTCAAATACTCTGGTGAACAGCATTATTTGACCTGTGCTTTTTCCTCTCCAAGTTCTACCATTTTTTTGTTTCGGCCTTTTGCCCTTCTCGAAGATTTATTTTTTTATTTTGTTATCATTAATCTACAATTACATGAAGGACATTATGTTTACTAGGCTCCCCCCTTCACCAAGTCCCCCCCACATCCCCATTCAAAGTCACTGTACATCAGCATAGTAAGATGCTGTAAAATCACTACTTATCACCAAGTTCACAGTTACTATCCTTTAACATAGTAAGATGCTGTAAAATCACTACTTGTCTTCTCTGTGTTGTACAGTCCTCCCTGTGCTCCCCCCCAACACTATACATGCTAATCGTAATGCCCCCTTTCTTTTCTTCCCGCCCTTATCCCTCCCTTCCCACCCGTCCTCCCCAGTCCCTTTCCCTTTGGTAACTATTAGTCCAATCTTGGGTTCTGTGCTTCTGCTGCTGTTTTGTTCCTTCAGTTTTCTTTTGTTCTTATATTCCACATATGAGTGAAATAATTTGATACTTGTCTTTCTCCACCTGGCTTATTTAACTGAGCATAATACCATCTAGCTCCATCCATGTTGTTGAGAATGGTAGGATTTGTTTTTTTCTTATGGCTGAGTAATATTCCATTGTGTATATGTACCACAACTTTATCCATTCATTTACTGATGGACATTTAGGTTGCTTCCATATCTTGGCTATTGTAAATAGTGCAGCAATAAACATAGGGGTGCATCTGTCTTTTTCAAACTGGATTGCTGCATTCTTAGGGTAAATTCCTAGAAGTGGAATGCCTGGGTCAAATGGTATTCTATTTTGAGCATTTTGAGGAACCTCCATATTGCTTTCCACATTGGTTGAACTAATTTACATTCCCACCAGCAATGCAGGAGGGTTCCCCTTTCTCCACAATCTCGCCAACATTTGTTGTTGTTTGTCTTTTGGATGGTAGCCATCCTTACTGGTGTGAGATGATATCTCATTTTGGTTTTAATTTGCATTTCTCTGATGACAAGCGATGTGGAGGATCTTTTTATGTGTCTGTTGGCCATCTGAATTTCTTCTTTAGAGAACTGTCTATTCAGCTACTCTGCCCATTTTTTAATTGGATTACTTGCTTTTTGTTTGTTGAGGTGTGTGAGCTCTTTATATATTTTGGATGTCAACCCTTTATCAGATCTGTCATTTTCAAATATATTCTCCCCTACTGTAGGATACCTTTTTGTTCTATTGATGGTGTCCATTGCTGTACAGAAACTTATCAGCTTGATATAGTCCCATTTGTTCATTTTTGCATTTGTTTCCCTTGCCCGGGAGAAATGTTCAAGAAGAGGTCACTCATGTTTATGTCTAAGAGATTTTTGCCTATGTTTTTTTCTGAGTTTTATGGTTTCATGACTTACATTCAAGTCTTTGATCCATTTTGAATTTACTTTTGTGTATGGGGTTAGACAGTGATCCAGTTTCATTCTCTTACATGTAGCTGTCCAATTTTGCCAGCACCATCTGTTGAAGTGACTGTCATTTCCCCATTGTATGTCCATGGCCCCTTTATAGAATATTAGTTGACCATATATGTTTGGGCTAATGTTTGGAGTCTCTATTCTGTTCCATTGGTCTGTGGCTCTGTTCTTATGCCAGTACCAAATTGTCTTGATTACTGTGGCTTTGTAGTAGAGCTTGAAGTTGGGGAGTGAGATCCCCCCCACTTTATTCTTCCTTCTCAGGATTGCTTTAGCTATTTAGGGTCTTTGGTGTTTCCATATGAATGTTAGAACTATTTGTTCCAGTTCATTTAAGAAAGCTGTTGGTAATTTGATAGGGATTGCATTGAATCTGTATATGGCTTTGAGCAGGATGGCCATTTGATGATATTAATTCTTCCTAGCCAAGAGAATGGGATGAGTTTCCATGTGTTAGTCTCCTCTTTAATTTCTCTTAAGAGTGTCTTATAGTTTTCAGGGTATAGGTCTTTCACTTCCTTGGTTAGGTTTATTTCTAGGGATTTTATTCTTTCTGATGCTATTGTGAATGGAATTGTCTTCCTGATTTCTCTTTCTATTAGTTTATTGGTAGTGTATAGGAAAGCCACAGATTTCTGGGTGTTAATTTTGTATCCTGCAACTTTGCTGAATTCTGATATTAGCTCTAGTAGTTTCAGAGTGGAGTCTTTAGGGTTTTTTTATGTACAATATCATGTCATCTGCAAATAGTGACAGTTTAACTTCTTCTTTACCAATCTGGATTCCTTGTATTTCTTTGTTTTGTCTAATTGCTGTGGCTAGGACCTCCAGTACTATGTTGAATAACAGTGGGGATAGTGGGCATCACTGTCTTGTTCCTGATTACAGAGGAAAAGCTTTCAGCTTCTCGCTGTTCAGTATGATCTTAGCTGTGGATTTATCATATATGGCCTTTATTATGTTGAGGTACTTGCCCTCTATTCCCATTTTGCTGGGAGGTTTTATCATGAATGGATGTTGAATTTTATCGAATACTTTTTCAGCATCTATGGAGATGATCATGTGGTTTTTGTCTTTCTTTTTGTTGATGTGGTGGATGATGTTGATAGATTTTTGAATGTTGTACCATCCTTGCATCCCTGGTATGAATCCCATTTGGTCATGGTGTACGATCCTTTTGATGTATTTTTGAATTCGGTTTGCTAATATTTTGTTGAGCAATTTTGCATCTACATTCATCAGGGATATTGGTCTGTAGTTTTCCTTTTTGGTGGGGTGTTTGCCTGGTTTTGGTATTAGGGTGATGTTGGCTTCATAGAATGAGTTTGGGAGTATTCCCTCCACTTCTATATTTTTGGAAAAGTTTAAGGAGAATGGGTATTATGTCTTCTCTGTATGTCTAATAAAATTCCGAGGTAAATCCATATGGCCCGGGGGTTTTGTTCTTTGGTAGTTTTTTGATTACCACTTCAATTTTGTTGCTGGTAATTGGTCTGTTTAGATTTTCTGTTTCTTTCTGGGTCAGTCTTGGAAGGTTGTATTTTTCTAGGAAGTTGTCCATTTCTCCTAGGTTTCCCAGCTTGTTAGCATATAGGTTTTCATAGTATTCTCTAATAATTCTTTGTATTTCTGAGGAGTCCGTCGTGATTTTTCCTTTCTTGTTTCTGATTCTGTTGATTTGTGTTGACTTTCTTTTCCTCTTAATAAGTCTGGCTAGAGGCTTACCTATTTTGTTTATTTTCTCAAAGAACCAGCTCTTGGTTTCATTGATTTTTGCTATTGTTTTATTCTTCTCAATTTTATTTATTTCTTCTCTGATCTTTATTATGTCCCTCCTTCTGCTGACTTTAGGCCTCATTTCTTCTTCTTTTTCCAATTTCGATAATTGTGACATTAGACCATTCATTTGGGGTTGTTCTTCCATCTTTAAATATGCCTTGATTGCTATTTCTTCTTAAGACTGCTTTTGCTGTATCCCACAGTAGTTGGGGCTTTGTGCTGTTGTTGTCGTTTGTTTCCATACATTGCTGGATCTCCATTTTGATTTGGTCATTGATTTATTGATTATTTAGGAGCATGTTGTTAAGCCTCCATGTATTTGTGAACCTTTTTGCTTTCTTTGTACAATTTATTTCTAGTTTTATGCCTTTGTTGTCTGAATAGTTGGTTGGTAGAATTTCAATCTTTTGGAATTTACTGAGGCTCTTCTTGTGGCCTAGTATGTGGTCTATTCTGGAGAATGTTCCATGTGCACTTTAGAAGAATGTTTATCCTGTTGCTTTTGGATGTAGAGTTCTGTAGATGTCTATTAGGTCCATCTATTCTAGTGTGTTGTTCAGTGCCTCTGTGTCCTTACTTATTTTCTGACTGGTGGATCTGTCCTTTGGAGTGAGTGGTGTGTTGAAGTCTCCCAGAATGAATGCATTGCATTCTATTTCCTCCTTTAATTCTGTTAGTATTTGTTTCACATATGTTGGTGCTCCTGTATTAGGTGCATATATGTTTATAATGCTTATGTCCTCTTGTTGGACCGAGCCCTTTGTCATTATGTAATGTCCTTCTTTATCTTTTGTTATTTCTTTATTTTGAAGTCTATTTTGTCTGATAATAGTATTACAACATCTGCTTTTTTCTCTCTGTTGTTTGCATGAAATATCTTTTTCCATCCCTTGACATTAAGTCTGTGCATGTCTTTGGGTTTGAGATGAGTCTCTTGTAAGCAGCATATGGATGGGTCTGGCTTTTTTATCTATTCTATTACTCTGTGTCTTTTGATTGGTGCATTCAGTCCATTTACATTTAGGGTGATTATTGAAAGGTATGTACTTATTGCCATTGTAGGCTTTAAGTTTGTGGTTACCAAAGGTTCAGGGTTAGCTCCTTTACTACCTTACTGTCTAACTTAACTCACTTGTTGAGCTATTATAAACATGGTCTGATGATTCGTTATTTCTCTCCCTTCTTATTCCTCCTCCTCCCTTCTTCATATGTTGGGTGTTTTGTTCTGTGCTCTTTTTAGGAGTGCTCCCATCTAGAGCAGTCCCTTTAAGATGCCCTGTGGAGGTGGTTTGTGGGAGGCAAATTCCCTCAACTTTTGCTTGTCTGGGAATTGTTTAATCCCTCCTTCATATTTAAATGATAATTGTGCTGGATACAGTATTCTTGGTTAGAGGCCCTTCTGGTTCATTGCATTAAGTATATCATGCCATTCTCTTCTGGCCTCAAGGGTTTC
The DNA here is from genome assembly GCF_040802235.1 of Manis javanica. Taxonomy (NCBI): domain Eukaryota; kingdom Metazoa; phylum Chordata; class Mammalia; order Pholidota; family Manidae; genus Manis; species Manis javanica. The sequence goes on along the minus strand of NC_133163.1, from coordinate 56,884,006 downwards.
TGTTGAGAAGTCTGATGATAGCCTGATGGGTTTTCCTTTGTAGGTAACCCTTTTTTCTCTCTGGCTGCCTTTAATACTTTGTCCTTGTCTTTGATCTTTGCCATTTTAATTATTATGTGTCTTGGTGTTGCCCTCCTTGGATCCCTTGTCATGGGAGTTCTCTGTACCTGTGTAGTCTGAGAGGCCATTTCTTCCCCTAGTTTGGGGAAGTTTTCAGCAATTATTTCTTCAAAGACACTTTCTGTCCCTTTTTCTCTCCTTCTTCTGGTACCCCTATAATGCGAATATTGTTCCATTTCAATTAGTCACTCAGCTCTCTTAAAATTCTTTCATTCCTGGAGATCCTTTTATCTCTCTTTGCATCACCTTCTCTGCGTTGCTATTCTCTGCTTTCTAGTCCATTAATGGTCTCTTGCATCTCGTCCATTCTGTTTTGAAGTCCTTCCAGAGATTGTTTTATTTCTGTATTCTCCCTTCTTAGTTCTTGCTTATTTCTCTGCAAGTCCATCAGTGTGATTATGACTTTTGTTTTGAATTCTTTTTCAGGAAGATTGGTTAAATCTATCTCCCCAGGTTCCTTCTCAGGAGAAGATGTAGCAGATGTTGAAGCTGTCTGGGTTAGTCTTGTCTGGATCAAATTTTTTTGCCTTTTCATGTTGATCGGTGCAATGGTGAGCTATTGACTTTCTGTCAGCTGGGAGAGCCAAGGCTTTCCAGTTGCATCTGGTCTTTCTTTACTGGGACAACTGTGACTCCTAGTGGCTTGTGTTGGGCAATTGTGTGTACTGGTTCTCTGTATCTTGCCCAGCCAGTATAAAGGAAGCTCCCTTACCGTGGATGTGGCCAGCCTCAGGCCGCTGCTCTGCTATGGCGGGGCCCTGGAGGGGTATTGGAGGGGGGGCTGTTTGGCTGTTTACCTCTGTGAGGGGTCTCAGAGCTGTTGCCCAGGGGGTTATTGCACCCGGAGTTCCCTGGAATTTCCAGCTGCTGGACTGTGACCCAGGATGCTTCCCTCTAGCTGTGGCATCCCTGTCCCTTTAAGACTTTCAAAAAGCACTCGCTTTTCTTTGTCACAGGGGCGCCGGCTTTGGGACCTGCTCAAAGGTCTTGCTGTCCTGTTTCCCTTGTTTCCAGCACCCCATGCATGCACTGTGTCTGCGCTCTGGTGTAGATGGCTAGGCCTGGGTCTTTAGGACTCCTAGGCTCCCTCTCCCTCCCCGTTCTGACTCCTCTCCTCCTGTCGGGAGCTGGGGGGAGGGGCGCTTGGTTCCCGCCGGGCCGGGGCTTGTATCTTACCCCTTTTACCAGGCGCTGGGTTCTCGCAGGTGTGGATGTAGTCTGGCTGTTGTCCTGTGTCTTCTGGTCTCTCTTTTAGGATTAGTTGTACTTGTTGTATTTTCAAAAATATATATGTTTTTGGGAGGAGATTCCCACTGTCCTACTCACTCTGCCATCTTGGCTCCACCTCCCTCCCTTCTCAAAGATTTTGACGATGCCCTGCAGAAACAAGCTGAATTGAATGTGGAGATACATTCCTGTGCTTATCCTTCTCTCAAAGACTGTTGGATAATATTAGTTTATGTGAAGTATCTCTAAAGAGCCTTTGTATATATGCTTTGGCTTTGTATTTGTTTACTATATTGATCTACATAAATACACATTTAAAAGAAAGAAAATATATTTGGACAATGAATAGTTAATGAATCATTCCAAAGTGGACATACAGATGGCCAACAGACACATGAAAAGATGCTTCACATTGATAGTCATCAGGGAAATGCAAATCAAAACCACAAAGAGGTACCACCTCACATCTCTCAGAATTCCAAATATCAACAGGACAAGAAATAACAAGTATTAGCAAGAATGTGGGGAAAAGGGGATGCTCATACACTGCTGATGGGATTGTAGTTTGGTGCAGCCAATATGGAAAGCAGTATAGAGGTTTATCAAAAAACCAAAAATAGAAATACCATACAACCTAGCAATTCCACTTCTGATAATTTACCCTAAGAAAACAAAATCACTAATTCAAAAAGGTATATGTACGCCTATGTTAATTTCCACACCTTTTACAATAGCCAACATAGAGAAGCAACCTAAATGACCATTGACAGATGAATGGATAAAGAAGATGTGGTACATATACCAATGGAATATTACTCAACCAGAATGAACTATTGTCATTTGCAACAACATGAATGGACCTACAGAGTACTATGTTAAGTGAAATAAGTCAGAGAGAGAAAGAAATCACCATATCATTTCAGTTCTGGTGGAGTCTTAAAAAACAAAACAAATGAAGAAGCAAACAAAATAAAAACAGATGCATAGTCACAAAGAACAGACTGGTGCTTGCCATAGGGAAGAAAAGTAGGGAAATGGTCAAAATTGGTAAAATAAATAAATAATCATTCAGTAAATGAGATAATTGTGGCTATTTAAGAAAAATGTAATAGCTCCTCAAATCCTCTAAATTCCAGTTAAAGTAAATGACTAAATGTAAAAAGCAAACCAGAAATAACCAGTAGTGAATATTTTTCTGGTCTTCTCTGGGAAATGTCTTTCTAAGCATATAAAAAACAAACAAAATGAAAACAACAGAGTTCACTAGACTTGAGCAAGTAAACATTTTTCCTGCTCTACATAAAATGAAAAAAATACATATATTGCACAATGCTAATAACAAAATGTGGACTGAAGATAGTATGACTTATTCAAGATATTTTAGTAGTCTAGAAAATTAACAAAATGTGTAATATTTTCCATAATGATATTAGCACCGAGTCAAATATTAGTATCAATGGTGTGAAAATGATTAATATGCCCAGTAATTCAAAAAAGAAATATAACAACTAAAAAAGAATGATCAAACCACATAAAAATGGTAAAAAAAAGGAAAAAAAACTAACATTCAATTTTATGGTGAATTGAGAACAGCACTCTAATTAAATGCTAAGGTGAGTGTAAAATAACTTGACTTTCCTGGAAATACACTTAGCAATGTTTATTTTACTAACAAAATTCCAAATTCTAAATATCTAAAATATTTAATGTATGAGCTAAGCAGTAATTACTTGGGAATAATTGAAATAACAAGGTATAAATTATACTTACATAATTTGTTTCATTTACATAAGAAAATATCATATAGACAAATCTTATAAATAGTTACCATGCTACGCTATAATTATAAAAGAATATCATGACTCAGTAATTTATGTATGAAGCGGACCCCAAAACACAAGTAGCGTATTTAATGTCTGTGTTTGTACTGGAATGGGAGGCACAAAAACGAAGGAAATAAAATTCTAACAGAACATTAATGGGCATTAGAAGTACAGACTGTTTTCCCTAATGTAGTTTTTTTCGTACTTTAAAAGTTTTCGACTCTAAACATATTATTGTCATTGTAAATAGAACATATTATATGTATTACCCTGAAAAGCCTATTATAAATCTTCAAAAATAATTTTGACTATATGGTGCAGTTTGAATGGTATTTACTATATTGCACATTTTCAACATTTCAATTAATTACAAGAAAAAATATGTGAAATGAAATAGACATAAACTAGGACTGAAAAGATTTGTCAGAGTTATTTACAACATCTTATTTCAGTATATATGAATATATACATATACAGAAAGAGAGCATATATACTATGTGCAATATATATGTAATATATATTTAAAGTATAATGTGATAAAAGTTTGAATTCAAACCATAAAATGTTGGAGGTAAGGGATAATGGACAACAGAAAAAATGAAAAATGGATGGAGCATGAAAATTGAGTTATATGTTCAACTAAAATACATTAGCATCAACTGTATCATTTGAGAGTGACTTCAGCACATGATATACTTTATGACAAAATAACATTTTCAGATGCTTGTACCAAATGGAGAACATCAAGCTTGGAAAAATGACCTAACATAATTTAAGACTTAACACTTGTTCCAGAATTGTCACTGGGTCCATCAACCACCTGTCCAATCATTTCAGCAACTGGTTGTGTCATAATAGAGATGCAGCTGTTTCTTTTCATACTCCCTTAAGCATTAGAACCATGTGAAAACCAAGCAGTGAAATTTTGGATTTATAATAGATCAGTCATAAAGATTGGACTTGGCCATAACCATTTTTGAGCACCCACACTGTCTATAGTGGATACTAAATGTCATAAGAAAAATAAACAAGCAAAAAGGACAAATTGAATTCCTATTCTTCAAGACAGAGAACATTCACTTGAAAATTTGAGATCATTCATATGTAGCACATATCGATAAAAAAAGGATTAATACATGAATTTGAGCTTTATATTGTTTAAACAGCAAAAATTCATGAATGGAAGTGCCTACCTTTTTAAAATAGCTTTCATTGTTTCAGTATTTGAACACTTCAAGAAAATAATTTTCATTATGTAATTGAGAGTAATGGGTTTCTAGAAGTCAAATCTCAGCCCAACAAAATTCAAGTCTTTGATATTTGAGTAGACAACCAGCATTTAAGGCAGCACTGAAGAAGACATTTAAGTATTAAATAATAATTAAATCCACAGCCCATTTAGAAAATACAAACTGCTGAAACAACTAATCTCTATATTTTTAATCCCTTATTTCTTTGCACTTTTGTCCATGTTCTTTTAACTATGTACTGTTAACACATCTATCACGGACAGACATGAAGCATCACTGCAGAAGGTAAACTAGTCACGACTTTGGGGTAATGGCACTTCCCTGCAGCAGACACAGCTCAAAAAACAAAAAACACTGCTTTGCAATTTAAAAAGGATCTGAATTTGGGATGAGAATTATTCCTTTGAGACCCTTAAGTCTTATATCTAAGGGCTATCCAAGTCTGCCTTGCAAAGTAATTACCTCATCTGGAAAGGGTTGCTGTAATGAACTCCAGTGGTCCTAATGTATTCTCTTGCCTGGGGTGCCTTCATTTTGAGAGAGTCACTCAATTTTTTTCACCTGCTTCTCATTTCCTAGAAAATGACAGATGTGTGTGGTGTGTGGACCAGTAACACTGGCATTACTTGGCAGCTTGTTAGAAATGCAAAATACCAACCCTCACCCCAGACCTACTAAATCTGAATCTCCATATTCTTAAGGTTCCCACATAAGTCATCTGCGTGGTAATGCGTGAAAAACACTGAGCTATATAATTCCATGTTCTCTGTTGTCCCAATGTTTTTACCTATTTCATATGAGAGCAGTGACTACTTTCAATTTATCATAAATTTTCCTTTTGTTCCTCAAATAACAAAGCAGGTAGGTTTATGTATATACCATGCTAATATTCTGGTAGAGCTCTGAAAATGTACAAAATCCTGATATTAAAGAGAAAGAAATTGTACTTGGTTTTGAAAAATTGATGGTATTATACAAATTTAGTTTCCTAATTCAGCAAATTTATAATGATTTATTCTATATCTTAAGAACAGACTTTTTTTTAAGAAATAGGATTTTATTTACAAGAGTGGATATTTTGGTGCAGATTAATAAGCATGTTTAATCTTTTTTCAATTTACATACAGATAAAGAAAAATAACTTTTTTGCAAGTATAAATAGCTTAAGAAATGGGAAAATAATCCTATTTCTAACCTTTTTCATTTATTTTGTCTCTTCTTAAGCACTTTGTGATGGGCCAAGTTATTTTCTTCGACTCAATCGCCATTTTTCTCAACTCTATTGCCTCTGTTTATTTTTGGAAGATATTATATTGAAAATAATGAGCATGAAAGGATATCTGAGAATACCTTTTAAGGATGTATGTAATATTACAATTATACATTTAAAATAAATACTATAACTTAATTTTGGAGTTCTTTTCAAGTCTCCTCCACTTGTTAGTCACACAGCAGGTATCTCTCTTGCTGATTTTCAGTTACTTATCTCATAGAGGAAGTAGGTCAGAAAGCACCATGGATTTTTTCCTTCTGCCAGCCAGCACTTTAAAAGTACTCATTTGGGGATCCATGACCAAAAATATAGTTGAGAATATCAACACAAAGTATTGGTCTTAATGCATATATTATTTTCTCCAAAATTTAATTGCTCCACTGTGATGAGCAATAATATCTGAACTATAGCTAGGGAACCAGCACTGCCGATGGCCTAGAATAAAACACATTGGTGGTGGCAGCAGTTGAGGCCATACCAAAAACTGTGCTTGATCTCAGATTTTCCATATTCTAAAGTATTTCCCATCAAGTTATATGTAAGCAGATTAAAAATGACATATAATCAGACAACAAATTGCAACAGGAAAGAACTAGGACATGACAGGTCTTACAAAGCCCCGTCTCACTCTCATGACCACATAGTTTTCACTTCCACATCAGTTAATATAAAAATCATTCAAGTAATTAAAACACTACAGTAAACTTTATTTTCATAGATTATTTCCTTACTTTTCCTTATAATTTTACCAATTATGTATGCATCTCTAAAACTGTAGCTAAATTTTTAATGTTTTAGAATTTTACATGTAGGGTATTATATTGGGGTTATGGATTCCCAAAATAGAGAGTGTCATAGCTTGCTGAGCAGATTGTAACACAGTCTGTTGGTTTGGGATCCCTTCAATGAATGCTGATTTGGGGTTTTAATGATATAAAGGACCAGGTAGAATGCAATAAGGTCCTTTGTAGGTAGTGGGTTCTGAAGAGGCAGCAATTTCTATTTTACTGATTGCCAAAAGGATTGAGAATATGATATGACTACATAGACCCAACAAACTTTATTTGGTGAGCAATCCCTTGAAGTGTGTCAGGTATTTCCAGCTCTCTGTACTGGTGGGTGAGAGTGCCGTCAGGTTAATAGGGACACTTCTGACTTGCCACTGTTTAGTGAAAGCTTTGAACATCTGAGGTGGAGGTGCTTACACTGAATCCTGACCTAGGTCCTGGAGGTAAACGGCAGGGTGGTTCTAAGTACTCCTGGAAGAGCACTGAAATTACATTGGAGGCCTTGCCATATGAATGTAAATTGATCATGGTCTTTAGGTGTCAAAAGAATAGAAAATAAAGTGTTGGAAACATCCAAGAGAGCATATCAAGTGCCATTAGTTCATGTAGCAGATTCCATGACAGCCTTAATAATCTGGAAAAAAGAGGACTAAGAGATCAAAATTGAAATTAGTTGGTTTCAATCCCCTATAAACCTCCACTGCTATTTGGTTTTTCACAAGCCATACAGGGCTTTTATATTGATATGCTGAGGTATTTTACTACATCTGGAGAGTTTAGGTTCTAATTCAAGGCTGTGATTTCTCCTCCTGGGATTCTATGTTGTTTTTGTTAAACTGCCTGAGAGTGAATTGAGAGACAAATTGTCGAGCTATTCATGTGTCCCATTAGCACTTTTATAGATGAGTTCTTCCTGATCAAAAGACTCCTTCTATCATACAATGCTTTTGGAGAGCAAGCAAGCAAAACATTAGTACCATTATGCACTCAGCAGAAGAGGCTAGAACTATAAACTGAGTTGGCCCAAAAGGCAGCATATAGGTCATGTTAGCTTCCTTTCCCACTGTGAGCCTCATTCACACTTCATCAGTTAAATCTAACCACCCCCCCTCCCTGCAGAAGACTGGCTAGTTGGTGACTTGAATGCTTGAATCCAACAGACTCATTAAAGCTTGAGTCCCTCCCCTTTCTGAAGTTTCCCAGCATACTCAGATGGGTGAGTTCATATCTTGGGGACAGACTTTGGCCCCATATCTATCTATCTATCTATCTATCTATGTATCTATCTATCTATCTATCTATCTGTATCTATCTATTTATCTATCATCTATCCATCTATCTACCTAAGTCTCTCTCTCTCTCACCCCTTAAATCAGTTAAATTCATTAGGAAGGAGGGAGAGATTAAAGGACATTAGAGAGATTATATACCATTAAACAAGTTGCATTTACTTACGGTTTACAGTGGCAACTACTTGTAGCTCAATTACTGAGCTCCCAGTGTTTTTTTGTTTAGCCAAAGCTCTGTATCATGTGGTATGATTATCACTACTAACACCATTTATTTAGCTGTGGGCATTTACTAAGCAGCCATAGCCATGTGCTGTCAGACTAGGGCTATAGGATTTGCACTGTTTGGCTAACTTCTGCTTGATTTAGAGAGTGGCAGTGATTTTTAAGGAGTCTTCCTTAATATGAGGCACCTGCTTCTCCATTCCCAAGACCATATCTCAAGGTTTCATCCATTATTCATCATAAAGGACAATGGAGTTTACATAGATGTTTTTAGTCTTACTTTCTCATCTCTAGTGAGCTACCTTTAGTAGCATTATGAATCCATTTCTGAGCACTAAGAGCCTGGATTTTAATCTACCTTTCTTATATGTTTTCCTGAGTGAGTTTATCTGTCTACAAAAAAAAACCCTGGTGAGGGCCAACGCTCCCTAACTCCAACTAGAATGAAATCTTGCATTGCCATCCCCAAATGGTCTGATTGGTAGGATAAACACAGCTGTAAGAGAGCAAAGCTGCTGCCATAGTCCCTTAACAAGCATCACCTAACCTTATCTCTTCTTTCCTGAGTGGACAAGCCAGAATTCTGATAGTCTACCTGATGCATATCTGCAATGATTGTGAGTTTCCATCCTTTTTTGCTCACTGATGATGTATGTTTCTGTAACTGTTGTCTGAAAGGAGGAATAATCCCATGCCCATCTAAGATGTAGTGCTATTTTTGTTGTTATAAAGGGGCAAGCTGGAGGTTAAGGGACATATCAGCAAGGACACAGTCCCACATGGAAGAGAGTTGGCAACAATCACAGGACTATTCAGACAGTAATCACAGAAATTATTTCCTGGTATCCAGAAGCAGGCAATGAAATGGAGATGATTTATTGCCTAGGTGACCTTACAATTTGATCAATATGTTGACTACTGAATCCCATGGGCTCCAGTACATATATTCTGTTAATCAGCCTGCAAGACCCTCATTCTTCATTTTTGGAGTCATGTTTCTTTTGTTATCTTATTCTCATAATCAAAATAGAAAAATAGGGAAGGACATGCAATTTTTAACTGACATGAAACTGAAGAGACTAGCCTGCCACAGTATCATGGATTATGACAAAAGATTCAGGGCTTCTGGGTGAAAGGACAGTTTATTACTTCCAGCAATAGCAATAGCTATGGTGTCGCTATTGTGGCATCAGTTCTTGCTATAGATAAAATGCTTGCATCCCTTTGAAATTCACATGTTGAAACCTAATCCTCAATGTGAGGATATTTGGAGGTGGAACCTTTGGAAAGTGATCAGGTGGGGAGGACAGAGCCCTTGTGAATGGGATTAGTATGCTTACAAGAGACCCAGAGGCCTGCCCTGTTTCTGCCCTGTGAGGACACAGTGACAGGAAGGCTATCTATGAAGTAGGGAGTGAGTTCTCAACAGTCACTTACTCTGCTGGTGCCATGATTTTGAACTTCCTACCCTCAGGACTGTGAGAAATTAATTTCTGTTATTGATAAGCCACCTAGTCTGTGGTATTCTGTAGTAGCAGCCTGAATAAATTAAGACAGCTCCAAAAGGCCAGTGGAAAGAAAGGCAGGTTACACCTGGCCACACAGCAAGTTGTGTGAAATGAGAAGATCTGAGAGCCCATGGAATCCAATCTTTCATACTGAACAATATGATTATCAGACATGGTTCCAGAGGGAAACACTGTCTCTGTCTTCCAAAGTTGTAAGCAACCTTGCCCTTTTCTCTAGAGGAATACATTATATCTTTCAAAGCTGATCGCTATACAGTATCTTTGAAAAGATAGTCCAAAAAAAAAAATACTGCCTCTGCTCACAAGATATTCAGAAATGCAGAAGATCCTTGAAGAATGGTCCCCTAATAATATATTCTTACTGATTATTTCTTTTTTTTTTACAGTCTTAAAATTTCCCATAAGGAATGATCTGCATTTATTTTACTGCAGCTATAAAGCAAGGCATTGATTTTATATGCTCTCAAAAAAAAATGATTATTTCTTTTTTTGTCCTCACATTTCCTTAGAAATGTTTGTTAAAATCCCTCATTTTGTTATTGGGCATTTGCATGTTTTGTTATTTAGTTCTGACAGTTTATCATAGTCCTACCTTAGTCATGCAGTTACTCTTTTAAGTGAATAAAACAGTCCTTCTCATACCTGTGCTACCAGCTTCCTTATAACCATCTTGCTCTCAGGGAGAAAAAAAGGCGGAAGACTAAAAATTTTTAAATTATAGTGTTGTACACTAAACTATGTTTTCTACCTTTATCTTGCATCTACCTACCACTTCAGCATTTTATTAAAAATAGAAATAATAATAATAATAATAATAAAGGGAGAAATGTGGGATCCACATATAAATCAAGTATAAAAATCAAATGAATATTCATATCTGACCTGATTGTTTATAGTTCATAATGCGTGATCAAAACCGAAAGTTTCTGTGATGACTGCCCTTGTACTGTTCACCATGTAAGAACTTATTCACTATGTAAGAATTCGTTCACCATGTAAGAACTTGTTCGTTATGCTTCAGAAGATTGGAGACTGACGAGAATTAGGCTTGGGGTGGATTAATGATTGTGCATTGAGCATTGACCCCCCTATACAGAATTTTATTGTTGTTAACAACCATTTGATCAATAAATATGAGAGATGCCCTCTCAAAAAAAAATTATAGTGTTGTAGTATACACAATATATATGTAGTTATATACCATATATACATTATATAGTTATATGTGTACACCATATGTACATATGTAGTTATATACCATATATATATATAATATATAATATTTTACAGAATGCTCTACATGCCAATTATTATTTTATTCACTTTGGAGATGAACAGCCTGATACTGAGAAAAACAAAGTAACATACATACATTATCCGATAGCACAATTTGGTTTTTAATTTGGACCTGTTAATGTTAAAGTTTTCTGTGTAATGACATGTCTTCAGGTAGAAATCTTTTGCTTGGTGTTCACTGATAACATTGCTTTCAATGCTTTTCTTCTTTAAATATCAAAATTTCTTTAGGGCAGATCTTGACTATAGCAATAAATTATTATGATCTTCTTATAACAAGTTTGGAGTTAGAATTTTTGTCATCCTAATATTAGAGCTTATAAAAAATGAAATATTATTGAACTCTGAGTCTCAGTTTCCTCAGATATAATTTGAGACTATATCCTATATCCCAACATTTTTGTAAATGTTAATGTAGCAAAATATGAATGACAGGTATAGTCCAATATGGGAGGCACAGTACACTGTCAGTAAACAGCAGCTTACTATCACAAATCTCCATGCCAGAAAAAAATGTATAGGTTCCAATATCTACATTTAAAAACTTCTGTCTGCAGCTGGTTAACTGAGAGCTATATTATCTGGACACCAAGTAATTTCAAGAGGATTTATATGAGGCTAATAATGTTAAAACTGAATGATTTGAATACAAGGATCTCTAACAAGTCTGTGTAAATCACATTAAGTATAATGGCAGAAAAATATGTTGCCTTCCCATGGTAAGTGTGTGGGGACAATGGCACCCTCAAGTACATACTAAGTAAGCAATAACTACATGTATATAAAAGACTAATGGACACCCCAAAACTATAAGTTGTTCATTATTCTGAAATAAGCATTTATATTTTTAAGAAGTTTTCAATTTACTTAAGAAATTGCTAATTAAACTTGCTCCATTCCAGCCCCTTAACATGTATAAAAATAACAAGATTGATTAATGTTGCCTTTCTTTATTCACATTGTGTATTATAAGTATCCATCTGTAAAAATGCAATAAAATGTTGCTTTCCAGGTAATTTTTATAAGTGCTTCTGTTCTTCTCAGTTGCTTTTGCAGGCATGCCAGTAACAATATGTTTTAAGGTTGGCATAACATAAGAGTCAGGCTCTGCTAGGCAAGAGATTTCCCTGCACTTTATTCTAAACAGATTATCATTCATAAAGATTCATCTGCCTCAGTAGCTAAAATATTCCACATAAGAGTTAGTTACGTACATGTTTCTAAAATCTAGCCAGCATAATATTGGGCATTATATATTTGGACCATATAAGTGAATGTTTCTGCCAAGCAATTTCAATCAACCATAACTTTTTTGCAATCTTTGCTCTAGTGCCAGTTGAAAATGCATATGCTCTACTATCTCCATTAAATGCTCATATTCATTAGGACATGCAATTGATGTGGATGCCAAGCATTTTATCAATAACTTTCATTTGCATGGAAATTTTAAATGTTTGAAACATATCATAGATCTCAAAAAAATGCACACTATACTTTAGAGCAAGACTTTGGTAATTTTAATCATCAGTCACCTCATCTCTGAAATGACAGAAAACTAGACTACCATTAAGAATTTTGAAATAGGAATGAAACAGTGGACATCAGGAGAGTGGGAATAGTTTAATTTCACTTAACTTCTGAAGCCTAAACATTAAACTGTGTATTTATTTGTTTGTTTATTGCCAGCACAATGACTTGCAACTTATCTCTTACCCTCACAATTCTACCTGAGTCTTGGGTTCCCATAGTGATATCTCAGTAGATGTCTTTAAATTTTCATTTGGGTTTGGTTATTATATTCTCTTGCAGCTTTTGCAATTTAGGGTCATTCAATATAAAGCATGAGTTTCACATGAGATTCAAAGCTCTTCTCTCACTAATATAGGCTGGATGTGGGTCTCCATGATCTGAGGGAAGGAGACAAGGTCAGGGCATGTGAAGCTCTTTCACAATTACCTCTCTTGCCCATCAACTTATTTTCTTGGCAAAAATGGCTAATAATAATAAGAAAAGGTATTAAATAAAAGGTATTTCTTGGTACAAGTATTTATTTGAGTGTCAGTTGGCCAGTATCTTTTCATTAGTTTTAATAGAAATCTGTGGGGAAGTCGGGGTTCCTATGACCAGGATCCTCACTGAACTTAAACCACTTGATGATGTAACTGGCCTATTGCTAGACTACCACTTCCACACCTTAGGCAATAAGCCATTATTGTGCTGTATAGAGAGCTCGGCCCAGGGCTCTGGGCGGAGGCAGAGACGCTAGTGCTCAACCTACCACAGGAGAACAAGCCGGGTAATAAACCCTTTCACCCCAAGAAAGTTTTGCTGTCAATTTCTTTGGTCACACTGAATCCATAGTGAACTTGCCCAGGGCTGAAACCCACTGGCCAGACAAAAATCATACAAAGCATATAAAGACAGGAGAGATCATGTTGCTGCCCACTACATGGTTCTTTGTGGTCACAGTAACTGATCTAAGCCATCATCTTTAATCTTACTGTAGGTAAATACAGGCCAAAGAAGGCCTTGCTGATTCAAGCTCAAACACCTGCTTTAAACATGAGTACATCATTGAACACTCAGAAGAGTCAACTTATTCAATTTGACATCTAGGAAGGACGCCTTGTGGCATGTTCCTAATGTGCCTGACATTCTGAGTAACATTTTGGCAGTCCCAGCAAACCTGTAATTACCAGGTAGATATGCAATTTCTCCTCCAGAACTCTAACCTGGAGGTTATAGGTCCATTCTCATAGGCAAGAGTAATATCCATTTTCTGCACCTTTTGGGAAACGCACTAGGTAAGTGTGTTTTACCTAATCCTTAGCCTGGTGATTGCACTTCTCAATGCTACTATTGCTTAACCTGATCCCATACTAATTCAGCAGCACATGTGCCAGTCGTCAACACCAATGGCCAAGCAGATATACCTGAGGAGTAAATAATTAGGCCTGCTTTACAGACAACCAAAGATAATACAAGCCATTCTCCAATTACTATGGCACGATGGTAATGAGAAGAAGTCAGTATTCCTTACCAGAGGATAATTTCTTTACATGGTCTTCCCTCCCTCAAAAGACCACCTTTGTCTCTGTATCTCAACTGTAGGGGAAGGCAAGTAGGAGAGGACTGAAATTACAGTTCTGCTGAAACTGTACCTTTCTTTAGGCCCTGGTCTCATAGCTGTTGCACTCTAGACTCAGAATGTAGGATATTTTGAGAGTTTGTTTTTGTGGGCTGTGGGCTATGCCAGTCGATTCTGTGAAACTAGTCAATGTCTCCACTTAATTTAATTTACCTTGTTGTGAAAATGTAAAGCATTCTGTCATTAGAATTCTATGGATTGTAAAGGTAAACACTGCATCTGCTTCATGAGTCAGAATTAGACTGGGAGAAGGGCCTGAGAAGGAAATGAGAGCTATTGAACTTGTCCCCTTTGTACCATTGCACACTCTGAGTTTCACTGAGTCATAACCTCTCTCATCATATTTTAGACTTTGCTTTATGTTTTCTTCAGAGCCATCTTGTGAAGATTTAGGTTATTTGGGGGAAAGCTGGGAGGGAATTTTCAGTTTTCTCAAGCTTTAGTGCTTAAAGGCTGATTGTGGTGCTTATTCAAAAGAGATTCAAGAATGCTATTCAAATGGATCTGATACAGTGAGATTACAGTAGAGAATAAAGTGAGAACAAGAATCTATTAAAAGCAGCTTAAATATTTCTAACAAAAATGAACAGATTCAATTTTAAAAATGGGTTTGCTGTGTTTCTAATACATTTTAGCATATTTTATAGGATACTGAAACTTTCAGTCCCAATAAATTTAATGATTTCTCTATGATTATATTCATAATACTCCTGTTTAATCTTATATATGCACCAGAGGATCATAGAAAAAAGATTGAAAAGTGTTAGAAAAGAATTATGAACTCTTCCATAGGGACGTAACTCAATGTAAATAAAAATAGCAATTAAAAGCATTTGCTTTTCCAAAAAATTACTGGCAAAATGCAACACTGAAAGTATTATATTTTGAGAATTGAGAAGTAATAAATTTAAGAACATGAGGAAATGATATTTAATATGAGTCAACTGCTTGATGAAATCTGAAATTTCCCCAATGTCAAGGAGGATTTTTTGGCATAAATGACACCTATTATACTATTTTAAGTAGCTCTCATGGGCATTGTACCCGTCAGGAAACAGTACAGTGGAGAGCATTTGCTCTTTTCCTTGCTTTTTTGGTTGGGTGCAGTGGGGAGGGGAATGAAAGTCGCCAGAAGGACCTGCCAAGTAATGTGGTGCCTCACCATCCCAGGAGGACTCAGAGGTGGAAACAGTTACTCCTGCTATCTATGTATCACCACCAAAATGTGATTTATGATGGTTAATCTTAGGTGCCATCTTGACTGGGCCAGGGGCACCAAGATATTTGGCTAAACATTCTTCTGAGTGTGTCTGTAAGTGTGTTGCTGAATGAAATTAACATTTGAATCAATAGGCTGAGTACAGCATACTGCCCTCCCGCTGTGGGGGCACCTCACCTAACCCACTGAAGGCCTGAATAGACCGGAACAGTCGAGTAAGGTAGAATTTGCTTCTACTGCCTGTCTTTAAGATGGAACATTGGTCTCCCGCTTTCAGGCTCAGACTTGGACTGGAATAGCACTGCTGACACTCCTGTGTCTCAGACCTGTGAACTCTGACTAGCACTTACATAACCAGCCCTTCCTGGCCCTCCACCTTGCCAACTGCAGATCTTGAAACTTCTCAGTTTCTAGGACTCTGTAATTGCTTGAGCCAATTATTTACAATAAAGTTCCTTTATATATCCTTTTGGGTCTATTTCTCTCAAGAACACTGGCTAGTATATGGTTGTTACCTGGTTGCTTAGAGAAGAAAAAGTGCTCTGTTAGCAAGTTGTAGCAAGGTTCGACAACCAAATCTGAACCCTATTGGTCTCCTTTCTGGGACCAGCTGGGGGCAGTCTTACAAATACCTGGGGGTGGCAAGGTATTTAGTTGCCACCCTAGGTTACATAGACATGAAGGTGCTGAGCTGCCCAAGAACTAGTGATGTAGTAATGAGTTTCAAACATGGCAAAAGATAAGCAACATTTACATATCAAAGCAGTAGTGTTTAAATGAAAAATGCCATATTACCATCAATTTGATCAGTTATTTTATTGAACTCTACATGATTCAAGTACTTTAGATTACATATGAGGGAAGGAAGAAAAAAACATAAAAACATAAAAAACGTTGCAACAGAGATCTAGCATGGCTTCTTAGGAGTGAAAGTATCATAGATAATTTGTGAACAATAACTGCAATATCCTTTTATCCATGCACCTTCATTTGCAGTTCTTCCCATGAAATGGTATTGTCTGCTTCCCAGCCTCTCAGAAACTGGGCTTCAGCCTTTCCTCTCAAAACACCATGACTATGCCATCTGAACAAGTTGAGGTTAGAGTACTGGATGAAGAGAAATTCTGGAGGAGAAATGAGTTGTCAATGCTGAGACCTTCTCAGACATTTTTGTCAAGGCCAACTAATAGAACAGTCAACCAGATAAGCATGAGGTATCCTCATTGATATTGGAATGGCCTAGCTGAGCCAAACACAGATTGAGAATCTCTAGAATAATAGGATAAATACTTTGTTTTATTCGACTAAATAGTGGCCTAGTTTATTGTGCTATATTATCAGTGACAATACATATCTGACAGAAATGGGATTGTCCCACTGACCTGGTAATAAGACATAGGCCTTGCTAAACAGAGGTCAAAGAGAAACAAACATCCCTCATACTATAACTGTATATTTAGAAGGACTTCATAAGATTTTTGTATGTACTAAAATTAAGTGACATAAGGGCTAGAGAACAGGGTAGAGGGTCAAGGGAAGTTAATCAGTCAATAGCCATGGGCTGTAGCTAAGCAGAAACTCTATGTTCCTCAATGAAGCAATTTCAACGGTTATCTGGAAGGTCCACAGAACCACTGCATTCCTCTTGTGCATGAACAGTACCTGACCATCAACAACAACCAATCCACGAGCCCCCTCTGTGGACTAACCACTTATTCCCACTGCCCACCTATTCTTCATCTTAGCCCACATTCCTTATCTGTGGCCAATGTGAATTTAAGAACTTTCTTTCCTTGAGATCCCTTATAAATGTCCCTTGTTTCCTGAGTCTGGAGGACAAGTTGTTTCTGTTCATTGTCCTTGTTGCTGGTGAAGCAGAAACTTCCTGACCTAGGACTCAGTCCTTTTTCTGGTTAGTGTCTTTAAAGTTTCAATAAACCCTTTTATTACAGAGATATCTTGATCTAGAGTTTTTTATTTATCAGACAAGATATTATACCTTTTTTAGTCAAAGACTAATTTGATACAATGAATGACTTGATTTGAATCATTTAATTAATAAATTGAATTACAAATTGAGTAATGAATTAATTTGACATAATGAACAAGTTGTTTAAAGGTATTGAAACTATGCAAAAAAGAATTACAGTAAAATCAAAAGAGAGATAGAAAGGAGCTGCAGAAGCCAAGATTGGATCTTGAATGGATGAAGAATATTCAAGAAGAAAATTTCCTGAAAGTATTTTGTAATAGGAAACAGAAATTTTATAAACAAAACATATAAAATAAAATGGGTAATTTATGAAAAATGTGTTCCAAGATGAGCATATTAGATGACAAAGATTTTACAAAAAAGATTGCAGTATTTTATGAGTGCCTTTAACATTGGGACTCATAAAAGCAATATTAAAATAGTCATAGTATTCAAATTAGAAAGCCTTCTAACAATCATTATAATGTTTTAGAAATGCCATTTAACTCCAGTAGGTTAAAAAAAAGAGAGTATAAATATTGGAAAGGAATAGAAAATATACGATTATTTCAGATAATATGATTAAGTATCTAGAAATATTAGTCAACAAACTATAATAAGCAAAATTCAATAAGGCAATTGCATACAAATTAATATAAAATTTATAATGTATGTATTGTATATATGTTACATATATGTAAACTTATAAAATATATTGAAACTCTTATGATAATATTAAGTAACATTAGACAGGCCTTGTGCTAGGTGCTTTGTATAACTCATAGGTTGTAAAATAGCTGTTATTATCCTCAGTTTACAGGTGAACAGTCTCAGGAAAGTTAAATAGGCCAACACCATAGAGCTACTGAGGTGGTTTCAAGTTCCTATCCCAAATAGACTGATTCTAGAATATATTTTCTAAACTTCCTATACTGTCCCTTAATCTCAATCACAGAGACAAAACAATATGAAATGCCAAAATAAAACTTAAGAACTTTGTAGGATTCATGAATAAAGAAATAAAATGGTCATCAGAGCACATCTGGAAACATGGAAGGCAGAGACCATAATATTTTTATTTATTTCCATATTTTTGCAATTAGCACAATGTTGAGCATATTTGAGTACTTAATGAATGCTGATTATTGCATAAACTAATAACATATAATATTGTAGAGATGTAGACAGCCATTCCAATTTGATATTGGTGGGGTGTAAATTTATATATTTTAAAAGGAACTTTTGACATTAATGTTTATAATTAAAAATATGTATAGTCTTTAACTCGGAAGTTCTCTTTTACCATTTTATTCTTCATAAACTTTCTACACATGTAAGAGTGCTCTTGGCAGCAAAGAACTGAAAACTTGATAAATCATGCCTTTAAAATAGAGGTATACGTTTTCCTCATCTAATTGGACCTAGGCAATGTTTGACGTTGGTAAAGTAGTTCAACAACCTAACCAGTTCTAAGGCTTAATCATTCTTCCCTGACATCCTGTGTTTTCCTCCCTTGACTTGTTTTATAATGGTTCAAATATGTCAAAGACATTTCCAGGTACTATGTCAGCATTCCAATGTAGAAGGAGAAAGGGACGATACTCTGTTTTTTCACACTGTCACTTCTGCCAGCAATTAAGAAATCTTTCTGAGAAGCACCCCAAGGATTTTATACTAAGTCCATATGGTTAGAAGTGAATTGTGCTAAACACAAATGAAGATAGGAAATTATCTGGCTTTCAATACACTCATTTGATACTCTCTGCCACAGTCTCACAACCAATGCTGAAATACTCAATATATACCCTCTATATAAGAAAAAAAGGCTAGCAAAACATCCAATAAACTATTGATAGAAGATTAATTATCATACATCCATGTAGGAAAAGAAAGGAGAAGGAAGGAGAAGGAGGTGCCCCTCATCATGCCCCTTAGATTTTGGTGAAGTGCTGAGTCATACCTCTAGTTGTTAAGATCACAGAAAAAGTCTACACTTAGAAGAACATAGTAAAATACTGAAATGCAAAAAAGATTCTCACATTATGTTTAAAATGCTGTCTTTTCTCTAGAGGGTATTATGCTCAGTGAAATAAGCCAGGCAGAGAAAGACAAGTACCAAAGATTTCACTCATTTGCGGAACATAACAGCAAAGCGAAACTGAAGGAACAAAGCAGCAGCAGACTCACAAACTCACAAGAAGGGACTAGCGGTTGTTACCAAAGGGAAAGGGTTGGGGAGGGTGAGTGGGGAGGGAGGGAGAAGGGGATTAAGGGACATTGTGATTAGCACATATAATGTAGGGGGAGCACAGGAAAGGCAGTATAGCACAGAGAAGACAAGTAATGACTCTATGGCATCTTACTACACTGATGGGCAATGATTGTGATGGGGTGGGGAGGACTTGATAATATGGGTGAATGTTAAAACCACAGTGTTGCTCATGTGAAACCTTCATGAGATTGTATATCAATGATACCTTAATAAAAATAATGTACTATTTTCTGTTCAATTGAAGACATCTGCATTTTAGGTCTCAAGACTGCAAATATCAAAATGATTTCCTAAGAACCTGGGAGCCAGCTAGGTCTCTCCTTTTGTATACTACCTGAAGACCAGTGTAACAAGCTACTGCAAATATGGAACTGATACCATTAATAAAACATTGATACACACACTTTTTCTCTCCTCACTTCTGCACCACCAAAGTTGATTGTTTTTGTTAGTCAGGTTTTCTAGGTATAACATGCTTGCCTGTCTGTATATTTTTATTTCCTAGTTTTAATCAGCTTTATTACTTCAATATTTATGAACCAAGTAGAACAAAGCAACAGTGTTCCATTGCTGTTGTTTAAGAAAAAAATTAAAGCTTTTCTTTCAATTTATAAATGTTTCAGCTCAAACTGAAGTAGTCATATAGAAAGATAGATTCCTAAGTCCATATCTTAGCATCATAAATTGATGGTAATCTGAGTCATGGTCCATTAGGTGTGATTTATGCTTCTCATTAAACATAGCTATCGCAATATATTTTTCTGCATAGAACAGTTAATAGTAAACAAGCTTACTCTGAATTTAGATTCTCTATAAATAACACTTCTATGGGACTTCAGCACTTCTGCTTCTGTGATGCTAATTAGTGGACAGAATCATGGTATGTGCTGATATCTCCAACTTGTTTAATATTCTTGGTCACAAACTAAAGCAATGCAAAGAAGTTATAAAATGCTGTTTAAAATCTCATTAAAATCCTGAAATCAAAAGAGCCTAAGTTTGAGGAAAACATAAACAAATTTTTCTGAAATATGTAACATTTCCTTAGCTTGTTTTAATAAATAGCATGATCCATACAGTAGTGTCTGAACATTGAAGGTATTTTACATGAGGAAAATTTCACCAACTATGGAGTCATACTTACAGAGTGCAGTGTATTGTGTTATTCTTCAGAAAATATTCAACCTCCTTAGCCCTTTCCATGAGAGTACTTTATTTCCCCACCCTACGTATATTGCATTTGGCTATGTGACTCACTTTGGCCAAAAGGATGTAAGGGGATATGACCCATGAACATGCCGAGGTAGGGCTTTCTCCGGGCTTGAGGGGACTGTTGTCTCTTGTGCCCCTGACCACAGACATGAGAATTTCACTTCCCAGGTAGGGTGAGCACCTTAAACTTGGATGTAAACATATTCAAAGCCAAATCACATCTTGGAAGCAAACCTAATCGAACCCAGGACAAGCCTAGCAGAGTCCATTTGAGATGTAGCTGATCCATATGCCAAGTACAAAGTGGCTGTGCACTTAAACCACCTATTTTCCAGGTTGTTTGTATGCAGCACTGTTACAGCAAAAAGATAACTTACATAAATGGTTAGCATCCCAGGTTGGTGAATAAGGGAAACACATCATAAAAATGTCTCTTGAAAATTCTTCAACCTTGTAAGTACTCCCATAAAATATCCAAACAAAGATAAATTTCAACATATATAAAATAATACATATGTAAACTATAATTTCATAGTATGACATTCTAAACATCAGAGATTTCAGCCATAATCATTTCAGTGATAACCATTGAGGAATAGCAGGACTTCTGTCTTGTGAACACTCCTGGGCATGTACTTGTCCAGTAGGGTTGTCTCCCTAATAAAAGAGCTTTTTTTCTTCTTTTCCTTTATTTATATATATATTTTTGTCCCTGCATTAGAAACTTTGAAAAAACTCTGTAGCCAACATGAGATCAATATGAATGGACTTAAATTTTCATGTTTTGTGATTTTTTTAGTAAAAACATTTACACATCCAATTATGTAATCATAGTTTTATTAATTGGCATGATTGCCAAAAATTAAAATCCATTTCCGACTGAGTTTTAGTTTTATTCCTAAAAAGCATTTTTTGGTTCCTTGTCATACTGATCTATTGACACAATATAATTTCAACCAAAATCAGAATATGATATTTCATAAAGCTAAAGAGGGAATTGTCCTATTTATCTATAGATCAGAGTAGGAATGAAATGGACCTGAGAATTATATAATCACTCAAAATGAGCAAGTTGCTGGTGGAGGAACTCTTTATAAGATAATGGTATTGTAAAGCCCACAGAGCAGTTAAATAGTCAACAGTCTAAATCCAAAACCTTTCATGTGTAACTTACAATAGAAAATCCATTGTAGATCAATGATGGATTAGTCAAGAAATTTTGCTTAGCAAATTGGTTATAAAAAGTGAATTTGAATCTCTATATAGCTTGTCATACAACTTCAGCAGGACATAAGAAGTGAATATGGAAGACACAATATTTTAATATTTAGAATAAAGTGTTATATTTTAGTGACACAAAATCACTAACCAAAAATGTCAATCAGGGGAAGGTAAGCTAAACAATTTCCCAAACTCAGACAGGGCCTGGAAATATTTCAGCACAAGACAGACAAATGTGAGAGCAGAGATTCTTAATGATCACCTGAGACATTCACTAGAGAAAGTACACACACAGATCACACCTTAGTAACAGCTAACCTACTCCTACTATAAAGCTAGGGCAGGACCAGATCTGGAGTAGCTTTACTCTAGGGTTAATTTTTGTCATCCATCATGCAGTTTCACCATACGCATCCATAGTTGTGTATTCTGCAAATATTCAAATGAATCCCTATATGGAATTCAGGAGGTCTTTCCCTGTGTAGCTTCCATTTTTGGGGAACCCTGTCTCACAACATCCAGCCCTATCAGCCCACTTTGGCTCTGAGAGCAGTTTTTCATCTCAACAGCATCACCGCCTGGCAACCCCTCTCCTTGCACTGGAGTCTGGAATGTGTTTCTAGGAGGAGAACCAGGGACAGTCACTGGGCTCACCTCACCTGTTATCTTTACATCAGAGACTGCAGTTCTGCACTGACTGTTGTCCAGTATCCAGACTATTGTTTCATATATTTTATCCAGTTTTCTAATTGTGTTTTGGTGGTAGAGAGAATAAAAATTTTACAATAATGATAACCCATGAAGGAAAAGTAATTTGATGAGATGAGTTTTATAAAATAGATATAATTGCAACAACATGGATGGAGCTAGATGGTATTATGCTCAGTGAAATGAGCCAGGTGGAGAAAGACAAATACCAAATGATTTCACTCATATGTGGAGTATAAGAACAAAGGAAAACTGAAGAAACAAAACAGCAGCAGAATCACAGAACCCAAGAATGGACTAATAATTACCAAAGGGAAAGGGACTGGGGAGGATGGGTGGGAAGGGAGGGAGAAGGGCAGGGAAAAAGAAAGGGGAAAAAGAAAGCATCTTACTATGCTGATGGACAGTGACTGTGAAGGGGTATGTGGGGGGGACTTGGTGAAGGGGGGAATCTAGTAAACATGATGTTCTTCATGTAATTGTAGATTAATGATACCAAAATAAAAAAAATAGATATAAAAATAGTAATTTGATGATGGGCTTATGAATATGTTATTATTTTCAGAACTCTTATATCATATAATAAACACACTCATGCCCACACATACATACACACACTGTTTTATCAAATATTACAAGGAGTGTAAGAGTGGTGGCAGTATACACTATGGGAGAGAGAATGTTAGTTTGGGCAGCCTAATGATGGTGGAGGTGGTGCACAGATTAGTTTCATGACCTACTCTGGAGGCAGTTTCAAATTGACTAAAGGATTAGTTCTAGGATTTGGAAAAAGAGTTTACAGAAATATAGCCATAAGGTTTTCACCCAAGAAGCTAGGTTAATGTTTATTTTTTGGCAAAGATTTGAAAGACGAAGCAATGAACAGATTTGAAAAGGGAATCAATCAATACTTATGTTTCAGTACAGTGAATCTGAGATGTCCAAGTAGAGATACAGTAGAGATATTTCTGAGAGTTTGGGGTAATGTACTAATTTGGAAGTATCTGTGCATATATGACTTAAACCTAAGCACCTGATAAGATCGTCTACAGAATAATTAGAAAGGAAAATGTCTGTATCCAGAGACCATGTGCACTACACCATACAGAGAGAAGTTCCACAGGGTGAGGAGGAGTTAGGAAAGGGAAGTGAGGAAAAGCCAGACGGTCATATAGGAGAAAGACTAGGATAATGCAGAGCATTGGACGCTTGGAGAGAGAGAGGTTGTTAAAAAATCATTTTAGAAAATAAGTAGTAAGGGAAGATTAGGAAACTAAATAAACTAGCCCGTGCTCTATGCCAGTCAATTTCGCCTATCAAAAAAAAAAAAAAACAGAAAGAAAATATTTTTAAAGGCTGAATAAGACATTTAACTAAAGTGTCAAACCTACTTATATGTGGTGATAGAGCCAGAAAGGACAGAAATAAAGTGTTTCGGGAACTCCATAATTAATTATGTATATTAGAGTTTAATATTGTAAACATAATTTATTGCTGATGGTGCTTAAATATATTTATCATCTGGAGCTTTGTAAAGAAGACAACTATTCACTGAGACAGGCTTCCAATATTATTAAATAACTTGTCCTTTGTAATATAACTTTGTAAAATGGAGTCTGTGATTCAGATGGCCAACTCACTAAACAACATAACATTTGTTTCCCTTGGTAGTGCTAATAATACCACAACAATTCTCCTAGAGATATAAAGAGATTGTACAAAGTCATTTACTTCTGCTGCTGTGAAGAGCGCTACAAAACTATCATCTCCTACCTGAAATATCCTAAAGTAAAAGTCATCTGGCAATAAATATTTTAATTTTAAAGTCTAAAGCAATATTTTATTTTCTTTTGTCTACATGTAGATATTGCTAAATCTCTAGAGACTCTTT
Source organism: Manis javanica (assembly GCF_040802235.1). Taxonomy (NCBI): domain Eukaryota; kingdom Metazoa; phylum Chordata; class Mammalia; order Pholidota; family Manidae; genus Manis; species Manis javanica. The sequence continues at coordinate 56,859,543 of NC_133163.1, read as the reverse complement.
ATTTTGGTTTATTAGGACAATAAGCACTATTTATGAATTTACAGGTAAACATCAATTCTTTTAGTGGTCACCCACATGCCTACTTGAAATGTTTGTCACATTCAAAGAACAATGAGGATTTTGATATGAGCAAGTAAAAAGTTTCTTTCATTCATTATAGTATTTCATTCATTGTAACTAACATATCAGCTTTACAGCATTTTTAATTAGATTTTTTTTTCTGTTTTGAAAGATGCCTAGAGATATTTTTCAAACACTTAAAAATCAAAAGGGAAGATCTATCTATGTAGATTGATCTATTTATCTGTAGATACATAGAAATAATGTCAGTTTAAAATAAATGCCAACCACTTACTTGGGGACTTTTGCATACGTAAAAGTAAAATATAAGATAATATATGTACACACATCTTTGAAAACAAACAAAAAACCCATTTCCAAGCAATTCCTGGGACAAAAAGGAATCACAAGGAAATTTCAGAATTGATAAGCTGCCTGTCAAAAGGGAGCTTAGAGGGAAATTTAAAGCTTTAGATGCTGATAGCAAACAGAAGACACTGAAAAAAAGACCTAAATTTCCACAAAGCCATTAGTGGCAGAGTTCATATAACTTAATATAAGTAGAAGAAATAAGAGCAGAAAGCAGTGAAATAAAAAATAGGTAATCATAAATATTCAATATAAATTGAAAGAATTTTTGTAAAGAATAAACTACTTGCAAGATTGTTCAATTAAAAAAAAGAGCATACATTTCCAATATTGGAAATGACATGAAGGAAATTTGTACAGATGCTATATAATAATATAATAAAAAGAATGAGCATATATTATCATAAACTTTATACCAATTAATTTGTTGAGTTAGATGAAATGGAGTATTTTTTTTCAAAGACAGAAACTGAAACGACAAGAAATTCAAAATTCAAGTAGTGTAATATACATGAAAGGAATTCAGATCATAAGGAAAACCATTCCATAATGAAAACTCCATGTGAGATGACCTTATGGTTAGATTTTGTCAAACATTTAAACAAGAAACTGTATAGATCCCACACAAAAACCTTTAAAAAAAAAGAGGAGGGAGCAATTTGTTGCACGATGACAGTGCAAACCTGATTCCCAAAACCTGACAAATAAAATAAGAAAAATACAGACCAATTTCCTCATGAATATTGACATATCCCTAGTATAATATTAGCAAACTGAATTCATTCATATATAAAAGATGATAATATAGTGTATAGGAATACCTTAACTGTGATTACAGTATTTTTAACAAAATTCAGAAATACTTCATTATGAGTTTATCTCTGGTGAATTTACAAAACATTAAAGAATTAATACTAATCTTTCACAAATTCTTCCTGAAAATAGAGGACGCAAGAACACTTCCAAATTGGTTCTACAGAGTCAGTATTACCCTTATACTTGAGCCAAAGATATCACAAAGAAACTGTAAAATAATATCCCTGATAAATATAGATATGAAATTCTCAACAAAATACTAGCAACTCCAAGCCAGCAACACTAAAAAGAATTATACATCAATTGTAATTAGGTATTATCCTAACACGGCAAAGTTTATTTAACATACTAAAACCAATTAATGTAATACATCATATTAATAGAATAATGAGGGGAAAAGACAAGCTGCTCTCAATAATAAGAACATCATACAGAATATAACATCAGTTCTTGAGAAAAATACTTAATGTACCAGGAATATAAGGGAATTTCCTCAACTGAATGAGAGCATCATCAACCAAAAAAAATTTTACAGTAACATTATATGTAATGTAAGAAACCATGTTTCCCCCCAACTAAGATAGAAAATAAGACAAGTATGTCTAGACTATTTCTATACAAGATTATACTAAAGGTTTTAGCTAGAAAAATTATGCAAGAAAAATAAATTTAAAAATTTAAGTTGGAAATGAAGAAGTAAAACCATGTTTATTCGCAGATGACATTATCTTATACATAGAAAATCCCAGGGTATCCACTAAAAATCTATTAGAACAAATAGATAAATTAAGAAAGGAGACAGAATACAAGATCAATATACAAAAATCATTTGCTACACTAATAATAATAAATTAAAAAACAATCTCATGCACATAAGTATCAAACATATTTAAGGATGGGCTTAATAAAGAAGTGTAAGATTTATACTAAACAATAACACTGTTGAAAATAATTAAAAATCTAAATAAATGGAAGGCATTTCATGATTATGGATTAGAAAAAATATTAAGATTTTTTTCTCATTTACTCATTACTCAATTAATATATTCTACCAGAAGTTCCATCCCACTTTTGTTTTAAAAATTTAAGAACTGATTCTAAAATTTATTTGGGAATAATAATAAAAAAAGAATGACCAGAACAATCATGAAAAAGAAGGACAAAGTTGAAGGGCTCACACCTGTGAATTTCAAAACTTACTCTGAAGCTACAGTAATCAAAACAGTACTGAAATGAGGGCAGATGTAATATGAATGGAATAGAATCAATAGTAGGTAAATAAACTATTACATTTAGGATCAACTGATTTTCAACAAAGGTGTCAAGACAATCTAGTTGGGGTAACTATACTATATCTGAACAGTTAAATATCCACATTCAAATGGATGAATCTGGATATCTACCTCACATCATATAAAAAGTAAAAACTCAATGAATTCATGGATCTAAATATAAGAGTTAACACTATTATATTCTAAAAGATAATTTAAGAATGAATTTTCACTACCTTGGGTTAGGAAATTATTTCTCAGATATGAAAGCAAAGGTATAATTGACAAAAGACAAAATAGGTCAATTGTATGACACCAAAATTAAGAATATTGTATACTGCAAATTACACTGTCAGGAAGATGAAAAGAGAACCCACAAAATGAGAGAAAATGTTTGCAAATATAGATCTGATAGTGGGATATTGTATACAGAATATATAAAGAACTCTTACAACTCAACAGTAAAAAGATAATACAATTTATAAAAAGGACATAGAGAATAGGAAGGAGTGATGTTATCAATATGGCAGAATAAAAAATCCCAGAACTTGTTCCTTCAATGAAATATCAACTTAAAAACAATATAAGGAGTAAAATACTTTTATGAGACATCCCATCCAAGCACAAACTAAGAAGAGCTGCACTGAAACAAATAGGAAGAGAAGTTTCATTTTTCCCAAATCAATCCCTCCCCCAAGCAGATACTGCTTAGTGCCTAGAGAGATTTCATTCTGCAACTTCCTTCCCCTTGTGGAGGGAGGGAGAAGGTGGGTTGAAGGTCCAACGCCCTTAGCTTTTGAGGAGACTTCCCAAGATATCAGATCATGCCCTGCCTCACGCCAAGCCCTAAGAAAACCCGCATAGTTAGGACACATGGTTCAGCTAGGAAAAAAGGAAAAGGGACTGGCAGCTTCCTGAGACTGCCACGACTCTGAGATGTGGTGTGAAGAGGTGAGGCTTCTCATCCAGTAGGGAAGGAGGGGTGGAGCCTGGCTACAACATACAGGCATCACAGTGCACTTCCTGAGAAGCTGGATTCTGTTTCATCTCACACTGATTGAAGTCACAGTAAGACATCAGAGGGAGTAAGAACTTGTGAGCTCCTGTTGGAGGTGGAGGGAGCAGGGAAACAGGACATCTGGGGCAACTAGGAACAAAGGCCCAGAATCTCTAGACAGATTTGAGAAAGTCTTTTCCCAGTCAAAGCCAGTCCACAAATATTGGGAGAAGTGACTGTTTCTTCAAATGTGCAGACACCAGTGCAGTTACAAGAAACATGGAAATTCAGGAAAACATGACATAATCAGAAGAACAAAATAAATCTCTAGTAACTAACCCTAAGGAATGGAAATCTATAATATATTGACAAAGAAGGCAAAATAATTATCTTTAAACATCTCAGTGATTTACAAGAGAATACAGAAAACTAAATAAAATCAGAAAAATGATACATGAACAAAATAGAATATCGACAAAGAAAGACAATTAAAAAAGAACCAAATAGAAATTCTGTTCCATATTCCATGAAATGTTAACCAAGAGAGCATGGGTGACTGGCTAACCCTACTTATATTAGACAAAATAGAGTCTGAGTCAAAAATAGTCACAAAGGACAAAGAAGGTCATTATATAACAATAAAAGTGCCAATTCATTGGGAATATACTAGTCACAAATATATATGTGCCCAATATCCAAGCACCTAAATATGTAAAGCAGTGACAGATATGAAGGGAGAAATAGATAATAATATAATAATAGGAGACTATTAAAATACTTCAACAGTGGATAGCACATGCAGATAGAAAATCAACATGGAAACAGTAGACCTGAACACCACCATAGCCCAATGGACCTAGTAGACCTAGGGAACACGTTACACAATAGCAGCAGAATATACATTCTCAAGTGCACATGGAACATTCTCTGATACATCACATGTTAGGCTAAAAAACAAGTTTTGACTAATTTAGATTATTGAAATAATACCAAGTGTCTTTTCTAACCACAAAGGAATAAAACGACATCAATAACAGAAGGAAAACTGGAAAATTCACAGATACAAGGAAATTAACACAGTCTTCAACAATATCAATGTTGCTCTGCCAAAACTTTGATTTTAGCCCTATAAGACCCATCAATTTTTTTTTATTTCTAGAACTATGGGATAATACATTCATTTTGTTTTAAGTCGCCAAATCTGTGTCAATTTGTTACAGCAACAACGGGAAAGTAGTACAGAATTACACCATTTGTGGTCACATTCTGATATTACGGACTATTTTTCTAGTGAACATATCACTTTGTCACATTTCACCTCCACCATATCAAAACTGAGAAAGCTTCCATCATGCATTAGCTCCTATCATGTAAGGATGGGATATTCTATTTAAGAGTTTTATTGGAAAAAAGGCTATGTTTTTTTGAGGAGCTTTAATTCACAATTCTATGTACTAGGAAATAAAACAACAGTAAGATTCTTTATCGCAAAGCATACCACGGAATGGAAAACATAATTCTATTTTGGCAAATCCTCTAACCAAAGTACATTGGGCCATCCTATTAATGAACAAAATAAGTCAGGGTGGACATTTCACAGATTCTTATGCATATAGTACCTACATGATGTACTGAGAACTCAGAAGCAACTTCTTGGGCCATTCCATATAAAAAGATGGTTGCACATTCCATATTTGAGAACTTTATACTTTAGGATCATACTTAATAACCTCACTCATATCTTAATCACCACAGGGCACTGCAGCTGATTAAAAAAAAAGTGGAACTTTGACTTGAGAATTTATAATTGCCCAATGTCTCACATTAAAATCTCCTTTGTGTGCCCATACATAGGATTGCTGTGAAACAATATATGGTGCAACATGCTTTGGAAAATCATGAAGCAGTTTAGAAGAATGAGATGGAAAACCAGAGCAAATCTTCTCCTGTGGGGGAGAATCCTCCATTGCCAAGCTCCTGCAATTTGGGCAACTTTCCTCTGGCTCCCGTATTGCATGGGAGTCAAGCCCATCTACTACTTACCAGCTTTCATCAGCAACTCTCTGAGGGTGCCTCTTTAGCAAGCTAGAGTGTGAACTTGCATCAGTTTCCACAGGTGGGGCACCATGGTGACATCTCTGCTTTCAGTGAGTTGTGGTCGTGCCTCAGCATGGGGTAGGGTGCTCTTTCTTGAGCAATCTCTAAGCCCCAGTGTAAGAGATATTCTTTACATCTGCTCTTCCTGTAGGTCTCTCCTTACTTTTTACTAGTCAATGCAATATTACTCCAATTCCTTGTTAATGTTAAGTTTATATTTAACTTTCTTTGTTTAAATAACTATGTGCTTTGTTTCAATTGAACCATGACTAATAAATTGCCCAGTCCTTAGCACCCCACAGGAGCTCAGTTGATATTAGTTGAATAAGCAAATGAATGAAGAGTAGTCATTAATTTTCAAAATCACTAGTGAAGGGGATGGGGAACACAACAGCAAACATATCCTGGGCATAATTGGGAATGCCTCATGAACAGTTTGGCCAATGCGACATGTTGCACAAATTTAGTAGCTATTTCTGAATAGAATCAGGGAAAGCAGAGACTTATAACATCATTGCTACATAATGCTTCTTTTTAGCCAGACTTGGCAATAATCTAAGTCAATTTGTGAGCAGAACTGCTAACAGTTGGAAAACCTGGCAGGACAAGTTGTATGTTGGGAAGGGTCATCTTTAGTTTTGGAATAAAACCACTATTCTAATGCAATCACTGAATCCAATCCAGAGGAGAAAAATGCTTATTTAATACACCTAACAAATTATGTTTGAATAAGTTTTTATTGATTTCTGTTTTTTCATTACTGTGCTATTTGAAGTGCAATTTCAACCACCATTCAGAGTTCTGAAGCATCCATCTAGTTGGCATTAACCGCAAAACAGATACATGCCTCCACTTCCAAAAGAATTGTGCATGCTTGCATACTTTTTGGCCTCAGGCTCATCAAAGGAACGTAGCTCAAACCTTCCAAACTTAATACTTTCCTCTTCAGTGTCATTTTGCAGCATAATGCTTTTTAAAAGTTCTATCTCTAGCTGCATTGAACAGTGGATGATCAAGATATATGCTACCAATTTATTTATAAATATTTAAGGGTGAATTTTCTGGAATAAAGTCAGGGAACAAAAAAAGAAAGATGAGATTAATTGCTCTGTATTTCAAATAAAAGGAGATATCCTTTCAACATATTAAAAATTGATAGATAATATTGATAGTTAAGATCATAAAATTATCATAGAACAAAACTATAATAAAATAATTATTGAGGTTGGCAAGGACTAAACTTAAAAATCATTGATTGCTTCTACTTCTTTTTATGTTTTCAGATTTATGCTAGCTTACTGGTATAGAGATTGCTGTTTTCCATTGTCCTGGGCATTACTAATAGTCCAGTATGAGATATGACATCTAATGGTTCACGATTTCTGAAAAATAGTCTAAAGAGAACAAATGAAGGTTTTGAGGATGTAGGAAAAAGAGATCAGGGAATAGAGGAAAAGAAAGGTTGGACCTATCCAGGAAAAGAATATAACTATGTCTTTTTAACTGAGAGTTGCAATCGAGCTGACACTGGGTATGCTTCAATGCATGAAGTTGTACAAAGAGCTCCCATAGAGGAGCAGAAGGGAGAGATATTCAATGGCTCCATTAGCTTCCTGTAGGGAAATGAGATATCAGTCTCCTACCTTGCAAGAACCTCCAGTTCCTACATCGCTAAGGGTAACTCACTACCTATAAATTCTTACTGTGTTTGGTGAGGAAAGTATCCTATTTCTTTCCTGAATTGACAAATGCAGTAAAACTGTTTTATTCCTAACACTAATTTCCCTGCCAATGCTGCAAGTCCAGAGTCCAGGATTTTCTCTCTTTTCTCCTCCTCCCTAGTTTATTATTATTATTTTTATTATTATTATTATTATCATTATTATATATCCTAGTGGGGAGTAGAATGGAGTGGGAGAGTGAGAAAAGAGGGACTTCACTGTGAAAGAGGTTCGGTCCAGTTTTGTAAGCTCTGGGAGATAGTGTCTAGCTCTATTTATGAACACACTTTTAAAAAATCTGGAGCATCTAGTATTCATTATTTATGGCTGTGGATTCTAGTGCTATACAGCAGGGTACAGGAAAAGTCTCCACTGTAATATTTTATCATACACACATCCCTTTAATTTATGCTAGCTTAGATGTTTTTTAAATGTGTGACTTCCATTGTTACTGTTCCCTACACTCTTATCTTGGTGAGTGGCAACTTCACTTTACTGTTTTTCTAGCAGACTTGGAGTTATTATTGATCCTCTTAATTTTCTTATACTTCACATCAAAATTAATCAGCAAACATGTTCAGCTGAACTTTCAAAAATGTCCAGAAACTGAAGCCTTCTGACCCAGAACCCCACCCCTGCACCGTTTTAAGCCATCTTTAACTGTCCTCTGAATTATTTCAATAGCTTCCTAACCATGCTGACGGCTGGTGCTCTAGCTTTCCACCCTTCAGTTAGTTCTCAACAAAGCAGACAGAATCATTCTTTTAAAGGAAATCTCGTATTTCATTTCACGAATACATTCAAAAACTCCTCCAGTGATTTCCCTGCAATTCAGAGTGAATCTAAGGCCTTTAGAGTCTGTCTTTCTTACCTCTTTACTATTCCTTATATATGGTTGGCACATTCTAGATTCAGGATCTTTGTGCTTCTCAATCTTTTGGCTTGGAATTATGTTCCCAGAAGTATGTATGTGGCTCATTTCCTCAACAGCTTCCAATTATCACCATCATTACAAAGCCATTCCTTATTTCCTTACTTGAAATTTTAATTTGACCTTCCATCCTCATTCCTATCCCTTATCACTAATTTATTTTTATCTATAGGAACTGATTATCTCATGGCTCTTCATCTACTTAGCAAAAGGAATGTTATCTGTTAGTGATGTCCTGATAAACAGTCACTAAATCCCAGTGACATCTAACAATTTGGTTTTCTTTTTTACTTATGGGGAACAGCTGCAAGTTGGCAGTTGGCTCTTGCTTATTTTTGGTTGCACAAGTGTTCTGGTCTGAGTTCTAATTCTGGGGTCCCTGTTGGAGAGGCGACAGCTACCTGGAAGAAACTTTTCTCTGCAATGGCAGTAGCCTAAGAGGGCAAACTGACTGCATGCACACATTTTGAGCATGACTTTGCATCACACCTATTAACATCCCATTGTCCACATTAACTCATGTGGTAAGTCCAAATTCAAGGGGTGAAGACACATGGAGATAAGTCTTACTTTGCCCATGGAGACAGAAGAGTGTGAATTTTAAAGTAACTACTGCATGCATCACCTATATGCACAAAGAATTTAAACAAGTATAATTGGTGAAAAGATTTAGACTACACAAATATAGAAGTAATTATCAAATTATATCCAGTTAACTGAGACACATTAAGGAATTTCAATAGCAAAATGAGACTCCCCTGTGACCCTGGCATTGGCACTTGGTGTCAAAAGAAATGTGGGATTTTGATAAGGAAAAGAGAAGACAGAGGAAATTCTTCAGCAAGGAAGCTAACTAAGCAAAAGTTCAGATGAAGGAAAATACAAAAGGTTTTCAAATAGGTCTCCTTTACTGTCACTTCTCAAACAATTCAGTCCAAAACAATTAGATAAGACTAGGTGGCACAGCCTTGAGGAAGCCCCAATAGGATGCTTAGGTAGGGGAGAGAGGCCATGTGTTAAAATTACTTTTGAGAATATTCCATCCTGGCTTACTTCCAGTTTTCTATACTGTCTCCTCTCTCTTTCCGATGTTGTTTGACTCACTTCAGTATGTTTCCTGTTAGAGTCTACTTATTGTATCTTATTATTTCATTCATTTTCTGATTTATGGTTTTCCTTTAACCTCCTTTGGAATGCAAGAATGGTAACCCTTTTTTTGTTGTGTTTATCTAGTCATTACATGAGAGCCCAACCTTAGGGATCCCTCGACATTGTGAACATTCACAGACACTTCATATTTTTGTTGTTGTTCTCAGTGCTGTGATTATAAACAGCTGACTCAAGATGTAAAAACCTCATAATGTGATAATATATTGTAAGACATCACAGGTTTTAAAGAAGAATGGGAAAATTCTCCATCATCAAGCCCATTCTCCACCTGCTCCTGCGTCTTACTCCCTAATGGATTAAATAACTCTTTCTCTACTACCCATGTTTAAATTCTCTAACCAAAATATTTCATGGACTTAGCTGGTAACCATCCTACAAGGCACCTCAGTTGCAGGACCATCACATAGGCTGCTGATTAGAGTAGAGGTGGCTATTTTGAGGTCCAACAACATTTCCTTGTCTAATCATTGAGTGTGGTAAGATTGGTATAACTGCAATATTCACTCATAAGCAATCCCTCAAGTGAGAGCTGCAGCCATGGCAGACAGTCTGAGGCTCCTAAAGAAGGTAGAGTAAAGGCCAGTTACAGTTATACACCCAAAAATCAGCAAACAGACTCTCCATTTTCACATTATACAATTATTTTCTAACCCTGAAATATCCCTGGCTTCTCCTATGACCCCATGACTCCTCGCACATGCATTTTGTTGTTGTTTGAATCATGGATATCTCTCTCCCAAATGTATTAGTTTAAACATGTCCTTTGTCTTTTAGTTTTAGTTCATGTCCTAAACACCAACCATTGAAATTGAAGATCCATTAATGAATATATGACTGTAGAAAAGTTACCTTTGTGCATAGATCAGACAAAGAGAACAGAAGTACATTATTTAGAGTTATTTGACACTGATAGTGAAACACAACCATGTTCCAATAAAGGAGTTTAATGAGAAGTCCTGAAGGGGGTTCACAGGATCTTGATTTCAATTTGATTGCTGTCTCCAGAGAATCAATATTTTATTGGTGGGGATATTTAAGCCTTCTCATCCAATTTTGTAAGTTTTATTTTTATAATTAGGATCAAGAGGATAAGTTTCTTGCCCTAGAGTAACAAGCTAGTTTTCTTGACTCCCAGAGTTTCTACTACACTACTTGTGTCATTAAATACTCGTGTTTTCTCATAAAAGTCATAAATCTTGATCTTTAGCTTTTAAGATGAAATCAAATTTGATTTTTATTGTTCCATTTTAAAGATAATGATTTTATAAGATTAATTTGTTTATTTAATACTGTCCCAGGCCTCCATTGGACGCGTCTTCATTTGGCATATTCTTTAATCCTTTTCCTCTCATATGGAGACAAAGGAAACTGTAAAGTGCACTGAAAACACCTTAAAGTCCATCCCAGCATAGTCGCTGTTCCTTTACTGACAGCTTCCTAGGTAATCCTTACAGAGGTTTGCTATACTTGACATCTTCCAAGAGCATATAAAATACCACTGCCAAAAATCCTTATCGATTTTTCCATGTGATGGGGTACCCTCTTTGTGTCAACTTTCTTAGCTTGCTTTATTTATTTCCTTTACCCTTTATCAATTTTCCCATGTGAGAGATAAAGCTTTTCTGATCTAGGTTGGGAAAACTCTCCAGTTACATGTCTAATCCTTGTCACTTTTCTTCACATTTATTACAATATTCTTACATTTGTCTTCCCAAATATATCATTCATGTCATCTTGGGTGTATAGCACCTGGAGAAATTGTTGAGTAAATACTGTTCTGGAGGATTTTTAGCTTAATAGGTGGAAATGAAGCAAATAGCAGTCTCAAATCTACATACTTGTCATCATTTTCATATTCAGCAAATGAGAGCAGGCACTGTAAATTGTGATAAACTTCTATAGGATAACAAAGTAAAACACTGTCACCTAAACTAAATGTTGTTTTCTAACTAACTGCTAATCAGTGGGATTTCACAAATTTATTCCAGTAAAAGATTCATAGAACTATAGTTTATAAAACCTGCAATGTTTTCCTGAATACATGAAAATCATCAGCAACAGGAAAAAGTGACCTCTACTGCCAGTCAGAAAAAAGCCCTATATATCCATCTGTTCACTCAACACTGATGAACTCTCCTACAGATACTAGAGTATGATACTCATAGTATATGTACACTGTGGGGAAAGGGATGTTGACAGGGACTGGGGGTGGGATGGGGCCAGCGCACATAGCTTATGGGCTATGTCCTCAGGCAGCTTACATTAAAGAGAATGGGTTAAATTAACTCTATGGATAACAATTATACAGGTTAAAGAGTAACACCTGTAATAAGAGACTACAGTACAGTACAAAAAAATGTAGAGAAAAGAAAGCCTGCCTCACATCAGTAGCAAGTAGAAGCTCCAGATATCTATGTAGGAAGACTTAGTGGTAGGCCTCTGTGCTTAAGGAAGGTGATAAGGCAAGGGTGTTTGGGGGGCCAATCTTAGAACTACACTTTCTAAAGCAACAGTGACAGATATCTAAGGGAATGACAAATACCTAAAGGAATGACAAAGAAGAATATGGTGATGGGAGACAAAAGATCACATTTAAGGAGAAATAAAAACTTCCACAGAGAGGTAAAGATAATATGTGCTCTTTCAAGAAAAGAAATTTCTTTTCTTCCATCATCAAGAAACATGAGGCAAGCCTAATCCTACCCTTTGCAAGGCACAAGACTACAAAAATGGATGTACATATCATATTTCCAAATATAGACATTTTATAAATATATAAATGTTACAAATATATACTCTTAAATAAAGTAAGTGCTATCCTTGTACCTTGATAAATTTGCCTGATATTTTACTTAACAGTTTCTTAACCAGATTTATGTTTTTATTGGACTCTTTTTCCTGTGGAAGCAGGGAAGGAAGAACCACTTCCTACCCTGGCCCTTGTTGAATCTCCCCCTTGCCACAAAAGGTTCTCACACACATGTGTGTGGGCAGCCAAGCCTACATGAGTAAACTGCCTCCAGACCTCCACTGCTTGAGTGAAGGGATGCCCGTACAAGCATTATTATGGCCTTTGGGGGGATACATCTCTGGAAGGTCACTGACATTGAGCTGAAATAAAATGAGAATATTGGGAATATTCCCTTGCCCATATTAGAAAGAAGAATGTATACTCTGGCTGAGAGCTGGAAATTAAAGAGGAGGAAGCTTAGATGTTCCAGTAAAGATACAACCAACCTGACTCAGAGGCAGAGGTATGCAAATGTCAGTACAGTCAGCAGAATTCTGACAAAATCAAGTGCTTGACACTCTAATGTAAAAAATTAAGTTTAGACCACCTACAGGGTGTTGAATATAATCAGCCATATATAATTTCCCCTCAAATTAATCACAGTTACCTTGAGTTCAATGTAACTATGAGAATTAAAATACAATTATTTTCTAAAACAATTAAGTGTTGAAATAAAATTGTCTTTATTGCCCATAAATTTCCAGTTAATAAGTTATTTTTGTTTTATTCAAATATCCTTAAACTAAGGTTAATTGAGAGGCTATGGGCATCTTAAATATCTGATTAAATAAATACTTCCCACTTTTATGGGAACATAGTTAACCTCTAAATCCTAGAAATACATATTAATTTAAAAACTTTTGCAAGAAAATCCACTGGTTGGAAATGCATCCACAATAAGACACACTATGACAAAAAATAACTCACAACTTTTGGCTAGTTGTTTATCCATTTGTATTAGGACTGAGAATCAGGTAGAATTGAATTCCTATCTATAATTTGACATATTCTAGCTATGCTATGATTGGGCAAGTAACAGTCTATGTATCAGAGACCATTAGCTATTCTTCACTGTCCATTCTCCTCTTCTCTAGTGACATATATTTAGCAAAGCCTAGCCTTTATTTAATACTCTTCTTTGAAGTTTTATATGCAACTAGTTACTGCCAAACTGTGAAAAGAACAGGTATTGCTAGTGATCGTGCCAAATTTTTAAAAGAGCTATATTCTCCTTCACTTTATTCTCAAATTTGCCAACAAGTTGCATGCATAATTGAGGACCTAGAACATGACAAAGCAACAAGGTAGAAGCTAGTTGGGCTGTTGAATAACCTTGAAGAGCTAACCTTCTGTGAAGAATTATCTAGAACTCCTACATAAACAATGAATGAATTACTAATTTGATAAATTACTGATTATAATTTTAAGTCTATTTGTTACAGCAGTAGGTCTAACTGACACATAGCCTCAATTATCCTCAATGATACTAATGTCAATTTGAGATAATGTCTCGAATTACTTATCTCAAAATATCAGTTATGGCACTTACCAAATAGAATTTCTGTCAAGATTAAAATATCCTTTTTTAGCCCAATATCCAATGATATTTATCACCCAGTAAATGCTAAAATTATTTCATGATTATAATTTTATCATTTTTCTTCCTTAACAAAGGTAACAGAAAACATAGAATGTACTTTTTTTTATATGATAGTCAATTAGGTTTTGCATTTTGTTTTATAAAAGATCTTGGATAATACATAAACAGGATAAAAAAATAATGATCACCCAATAAAATACAACACTTGCCATGCATTGTAAGATATTTTGTCCTTGTTCACAAATCCCACCAGAGGATCCAAGAGAATATTCAATCAATTTCATTTAAGAATATTCAAATAGGGCAGGATGCTTAAAAAAAAATAACGTCCACCTAAAAAAACAGCTATTGGGTTTAACTGGTGAGTTTAATATTTGCTGAATGTATGGTTGATGTCCAACAGATTAATTGAATTTCTACATACACAGCAACAATCAATGAAAACTAACTTTTAAGAGTGTCAGTTTGGTAGAATTGAAAATCTCAAATGCCTAGGCATGAATCTAATGAAAGAAAAGCAACACTTCTGTAAACAAATCTAAAACCACTATTTAAATAAATGAATAAAAATCTAAGTAGATAAACAGACATAACATGTTGATGGATTGGAAAAGTTAATGTTGTAAAAATTTCATTTCCCACAAACTCATCATTACAGGAGGTGCAATCTAGGCTGAAAGCCAAATCTCATCTTCCTTTGCTTTTTGTAGTGTTTATCCATGAAAGAGAGAGTGTGTATGTGTAAATTAATACACAGACCTCAAATTTATATTTAATGCTAAAAGCAAAACAGTCAAGAGATTCATAAAAAAGAAAAAAATATGGAGGACTATTCAATCAGATATCAAGAAGTATTATATGAATACACTATTTAAGACAGTGTTGATTTAAAAATACACCAAGGAAATAAAAGAGTGCAGAAACAGACCAACATTATTTTGGACACTTGATTTATGACTAAATTGTCTCTACAGACAGTGAAGAAAGGACATGCTCTTCAAAACATCACACTGGAACCAACCATACGGGAAAAATGCCAGTCGTATCCTATCCTTTATCCTATAAACCTAACTCAATTTCAGGTATAAGTAACCGGAAAGTAAGACAATATGGCATAAGATAACTAGACAAATGATCTAACCTTGGTGCAAATAAGTTCTTCAATGGAACACAGAATTAATGAAATTGATGAATGGACTAGCTCTATTGAAATTGGGAAGTTCTGTTCATTAATATATATCCCAGGAGAGTGAAAAACCAAGAAAAGAATGGGAAGGACTTTTCAGTAAAAGTCCAACAATGAATTCTTATCCTGAATATATATAAAGAACTTCTACAAATCAATTGTAAAAAGACTGATTATCAAAAAAAAAAATTGGCAAAAGATCCCGAACACTTCCCAAAAGCATATGCTTAAGGTTCAAAAGCAACGGCCAAGTGTTCACTACAATTAGTTATCAGGGGGAAAAAAAGGAAGTCAAAACTGCCATGAAATAACACCAACACTCACCACATAATTCACATAAAACTATAAACAATATTAATTGCTAATGAAGATTTGAAACAACTAGAACTTTCATTCACTCTGGTTAGGTCTATATATTAGTACAACCAGTCTGTAAATTGTTTGGCAGTAACTGCTAAATTTGATCATATCCATATACTGAAACTGACCCAGAAATCTCACTAAATATATGCACTTATGTGAACAACACAAAGACTTGTATTAAAATATACATAGCTACTCTATTTGTTCTAACATAAACTGGAAACAATATAAATGCTCATTAATACTAAAATGTATAAATCCATTCTGGTATATTACATATTATTTGCAAAAAAAAAATGAAAGAACTGATACTACATGTATTATTAATGTATGATATTAAAAATGCACACACAGGCACACACACTGAGGAAAAGAGGACAAATATAACTGCTGAACCACTGTGCTGTATACTTAAAACCAACATAATATTGTGTATCAACTACACTAAGAAAAATTTTAAAAACCCCACATAACCTATGGTTCCATTCATATTCTATTCTTATGTTTTCATTCATATTCAAATACAGAAAAAATTATATTGACATTACTAGCAATCATGACAGTACTTACCTTGGAGAAAGTTGGGAGTAACAACTAGGAGGAATGTACATGGGGAGTACTAAAAATATCCGATTTCTCACTATAGATCACAGTTACACATGTCTGTTCACTTTATGATATTACTTGAAAACTAACAATTTTTAGGTTTCAGTCTATACGTTATACTACCTCAAATATATTTAAATAAGTACTTTGATGACCTATTTATTTCAGTGAAATCATATCAAACTGTTAGTCCATAGTTATGTTTTTCGAATAAATGGGTCTTGCAAGATCTGTCTAAATCCAATGCTATATGTGACAAACTAAATAATTTCATATTTCACTTCTATAAATATAATCATGTTAATTAGGGTGTATATACTGATGAGGTGCCTTGAAAGAGCTGTTCTCGCTGTTGAGACACCTTATTGCTATAAAAAACGTTAACTATGAAAATGTAACTTTGAGAGGGGATTCTGGATTCTGTAACTTCTAAATTGATCCTTGCCCATTCCTCTTTTCTATTTCTATGTAAAAACATATTCCAATATTTTATCTTATGAAGAGTCTTTGAAACCATGATTCATGCTTTATAATCACTTCATACCATGACTCCTTTTTTTCTCTGATATTGGTTTGTTATTATTATATTGTAACTATATATATAGTTATATATAATGAATATATAATTGTTCCCCTTAGCACCTGTTTTTGAATGGACATTAGATAGACAGAGCAGTATATCTCTAATGCCTGCCTGTGCTCTTTGTTACTTATTTGCATTTATTCCCATTTAAATCAAACCAGATATTTAAACATATTGAAAATATCTAAGAATAGTAATGCCTTTTTTTAAGTTTTGATCCTAAAACTTAATGTGGCTAAGTGTTCTGTGCAAATTACAGATTTGTCACAAATGTATTTATACACAAAATACCAACATCTTAAGTAATTCACAGCAAGCCTAAAAGAAAGGTAATAAAATCTATTTTTGAAGACTTAATTAAATATAACATTAATAGAGGCATTCAAGGGATTTTTAATTATTTCTTAAAGAGTAGTCTAAGTAAGAAGGCGGAGCCAACATGGTGGCGTGATTAGGACAGTGGGAATCTCCTCCCAAAAACATAAATATTTTTGAAAATACAACAAATACAACTAATCCTAAAAGAGAGACCAGAAGACACAGGACAACAGCCAGACTACATCCACACATGCGAGAGCCCAGCACCTGGTGAACGGGGTAAGATACAACCCCTGGCCCGGTGGGACCCGAGCACACCTCCCACCAGCTCCCGGCAGGAAGGAGAGGAAGCCCAGGACTGCTAAACACCCAGCCCCAGCCACCAACACCAGAACACAGACACAGGGCATGCGCGGAGGGCTGAAACTAGGGAAACAGGGCAGCAAGACCTCTGAGCAGGTTCCAAAGCTGATGCCCCTGTGACAAAGAAAAGCGAGTGCTTTTTGAAAGTCTTAAAGGTACACGGACGTAACAGCTGGATGGAAACAACACAGGTCACAGCCCAGTGTCTGGAAATTACAGGGAAAACCGGGCGTACTAACCCCCTGGGCAACAGCTCTGAGATCCCTCATGGAGGTAAACAGCCAAACAGCCAGCCTCCCCCGTCCATTAACCCTCTGGGTGCTGTGAAAGCAGAGAAGCAGCCTAAGGCAACCCATGCCCTCAGATACTAGCCGGCAAGACAAAAAGACCCAGTCTACATGCATTTACCCAACACAAGCCACTAGGGGAGGCAGTTGTCCCAGTAAAGAAAGGCCAGTAGCAAGTGAAAAGTTTGGCCCTCCCAGCTGACAGTCAATAGCACATGTCAACATGAAAAGGCAAAAAAATATGATCCAGACAAGACTAACCGAGACACCTTTGGCATCTGCTACATCTTCCACTGAGAAGAAACCTGGGGAGATAGATTTAACCAGTCTTCCTGAAAAAGAATTCAAAACAAAAGTCATAACCATGCTGATGGACTTGCAGAGAAATATGCAAGAACTAAGGAAGGAGAATACAGAAATAAAACAAGCTCTGGAAGGACTTCAAAACAGAATGGAAGAGATGCAAGAGACCATTAATGGACTAGAAAACAGAGAAGAGGAATGCAGAGAAGCTGACGTAGAGAGAGATAAAAGGATATCCAGGAATGAAAGAATTCTAAGAGAGCTGAGTGACCAATTGAAATGGAACAACATCTGCATTATAGGGGTACCAGAAGAAGAAGAGAGAGAAAAAGGGATAGAAAGTGTCCTTGAAGAAATAATTGCCAAAATCTTCCACAAACTAGGGGAAAAAATGGCCTTTAAGACCACAGAGGTACATAGACCTCCCATGACAAGGGATCCAAGGAGGGCAACACCAAGACACATAATAATTAAAATGGCAAAGATCAAAGACAAGGACAAAGTATTAAAGGCAGCCAGAGAGAAAAACGAGGTTACCTACAAAGGAAAACCCATTAGGCTACCATCAGGCTTCTCAACAGAAACCCTACAGGCCAGAAGAGAAAGGCATGATATACTTAATGCAATGAAACAGAAGGACCTTGAACCAAGAATACTGTATCCAGCATGAATATCATTTAAATATGAAGCAGTGATTCAACAATTCCCAGCAAAGCAAAAGTTGAGGGAATTCACCTCCCACAAACCACCTCTATAGGGCATCCTACAGGGACTGCTCTAGATGGGAGCACTCCTAAAAAGAGCACAGAACAAAACACCCAATATATGAAGAAGGGAGGAGGAGGAATAAGAAGGGAGAGAAATAACGAATCATCAGACCGTGTTTATAATAGCTCAACAAGTGAGTTAAGTTAGACAGTAAGGTAGTAAAGGAGCTAACCCTGAACCTTTGGTAACCACAAACTTAAAGCCTGCAATGGCAATAAGTACATTCCTTTCAATAATCACCCTAAATGTAAATGGACTGAATGCACCAATCAAAAGACACAGAGTAATAGAATAGATAAAAAAGCAAGACCCATCCATATGCTGCTTACAAGAGACTCATCTCAAACCCAAAGACATGCACAGACTTAAAGTCAAGGGATGGAAAAAGATATTTCATGCAAACAACAGAGAGAAAAAAGCAGATGTTGTAATACTAGTATCAGACAAAATAGACTTCAAAATAAAGAAATAACAAAAGATAAAGAAGGACATTACATAATGACAAATGGCTCGGTCCAAAAAGAGGATATAAGCATTATAAACATATATGCACCTAATACAGGAGCACCAACATATGTGAAACAAATACTAACAGAATTAAAGGAGGAAATAGAATGCAATGCATTCATTCTGGGAGACTTTAACACACCACTCACTCCAAAGGACAGATCCACCAGACAGAAAATAAGTAAGGACACAGAGGCACTGAACAACACACTAGAATAGATGGACCTAATAGACATCTACAGAACTCTACATCCAAAAGCAACAGGATAAACATTCTTCTAAAGTGCACATGGAACATTCTCCAGAATAGACCACATACTAGGCCACAAAAAGAGCCTCAGTAAATTCCAAAAGATTGAAATTCTACCAACCAACTATTCAGACAACAAAGGCATAAAACTAGAAATAAACTGTGCAAAGAAAGCAAAAAGGTTCACAAATACATGGAGGCTTAACAACATGCTCCTAAATAATCAATAGATCAATGACCAAATCAAAATGGAGATCCAGCAATGTATGGAAACAAATAACAACAACAACACAAAGCCCCAACTACTGTGGGATACAGCAAAAGCAGTCTTAAGAGGAAAGTTTATAGCAATCCAGGCATATTTAAAGAAGGAAGAACAACACCAAATGAATGGTCTAATGTCACAATTATGAAAATTGGAAAAAGAAGAAGAAATGAGGCCTAAAGTCAGCAGAAGGAGGGACATAATAAAGATCAGAGAAGAAATAAATAAAATTGAGAAGAATAAAACAATAGCAAAAATCAATGAAACCAAGAGCTGGTTCTTCGACAAAATAAACAAAATAGATAATCCTCTAGCCAGACTTATTAAGAGGAAAAGAAAGTCAACACAAATCAACAGAATCAGAAACAAGAAAGGAAAAATCATGATGGACCCCACAGAAATATAAGGAAATATTAGAGAGTACTATGAAAACCTATATGCTAACAAGCTGGGAAACCTAGGAGAAATGGACAACTTCCTAGAAAAATACAACCTTGCAAGACTGACCCAGAATGAAACAGAAAATATAAACAGACCAATTACCAGCAACTAAATTGAGGCGGTAATCAAAAAACTACCAAATAACAAAACCCCGGGGCCAGATGGATTCACCTCGGAATTTTATCAGACCTACAGGGAAGACATAATACCCATTCACCTTAACGTTTTCCAAAAAATAGAAGAGGCGGGGTTACTCCCAAACTCATTCTATGAAGCTTACATCACCCTAATACCCAAACCAGGCCAAGACCCCACCAAAAAAGAAAACTACAGACCAATATCCCTGATGAACGTAGATGCAAAAATACTCAATAAAATATTAGCAAAACGAATTCAAAAATACATCAAAAGGATCGTACACCATGACAAAGTGGGATTCATCCCAGGGATGCAAGGATGGTACAACATTTGAAAGTCCATCAACATCATCCACCACATCAACAAAAAGAAAGACAAAAACCACATGATCATCTCCATAGGTGCTGAAAAAGCATTTGACGAAGTTCAGCATCCATTCATGATAAAAACTCTCTGCAAAATGGGAATAGAGGGCAAGTACCTCAACATAATAAAGGCCATTTATGATAAACCCACAGCCAACATTATATTGAACAGCGAGAAGCTGAAAGCTTTTCCTCTGAGATCGGGAACTAGACAGGGATGCCCACTGTCCCCACTGTTATTTAACATAGTACTGGAAGTCCTAGCCATGGCAATTAGACAAAACCAAAAAATACAAGGAATCCAGATTGGTAAAGAAGAAGTTAGGAAGTCACTACTTGCAGATAACATGACACTGTATATAAAAAACCCTAAAGAGTCCACCCCAAAACTATTAGAACTCATATCGGAATACAGAAAAATTGCAGGATACAAAATTAACACACAGAAGTCAGTGGCTTTCCTATACACTAACAATGAACAACAGAATGAGAAATCAGAAAATCAACTCCATTCACAATTGCATCAAAAAAAATAAAATACCTAGGAATAAACCTAACCAAGGAAGTGAAAGACTTATACTCTGAAAACTACAAGTTACTCTTAAGAGAAATTAAAGGGGACACTAATAGATGGAAACTTATCCCATGCTCATGGCTAGGAAGAATTAATATCGTCAAAATGGCCATCCTGCCCAAAGCAATATACAGGTTTGATGCAATCCCTATGAAACTACAGGAATATTCTTCAATGAACTGGAACAAATAATTCAAAAATTCATATGGAAACACCAAAGACCCCGAATAGCCAAAGCAATCCTGAGAAAGAAGAATAAAGCAGGGGGGATCTCACTCCCCAACTTCAAGCTCTCCTATAAAGCCATAGTAATCAAGACAATTTGGTACTGGCACAAGAACAGAGCCACAGACCAATGGAACAGACTAGAGAATCCAGACATGAACCCAGATATATAGGGTCAATTAATATTTGATAAAGGAGCCATGGACATACAATAGTGAAATGACAGTCTCTTCAACAGATGGTGCTGGTAAAACTGGACAGCTACATGTAGGAGAATGAAAGTGGACAATTGTCTAACCCCATATACAAAAGTAAACTCAAAATGGATCAAAGACCTGAATGTAAGTCATGAAACCGTTAAACTCTTGGAAAAAAACATAGGCAGAAACCTCTTACACATAAACATGAGTGACCTCTTCTTGAACATATCTCCCCAGGCAAGGAAAACAAAAGCTTAAATGAGCAAGTGGGACTATATTAAGCTGAAATGCTTCTGTACAGCAAAAGACACCATCAATAGAACAAAAGGGAAACCTACAGTATGGGAGAATATATTTGTAAATGACAGATCCGATAAAGGCTTGACTTCCAGAATATATAAAGATCTCACACACCTCAAAAAACAAAAACAAATAACCCAATTAAAAAATTGGCAGAGGAACTGAACAGACAGTTCTCCAAAAAAGAAATACAGATGGCCATCAGACACATGAAAAGATGCTCCACATTGCTAATTATCAGTGAAATGCAAATTAAAACTACAATGAGGTATCACCTCACACCAGTAAGGATGGCTGCCATCCAAAAGACAAACAACAACAAATGTTGGAGAGGCTGTGGAGAAAGGGGAACCCTCCTACACTGCTGGTGAAAATGTAAATTAGTTCAACCATTGTGGAAAGCAGTGTGGAGGTTCATCAAAATGCTGAAAACAGACTTACCATTTGACCCAGGAATTCCACTCCTAGGAATTTACCCTAAGAACACAGCAATCAAGTTTGAGAAAGACAGATGCACCCCTATGTTTATCACAGCACTATTTACAATAGCCAAGAATTGGAAGCAACCTAAATGTCCATCGATAGATGAATGGATTAAGATGTGGTACATATATACAATGGAATACTACTCAGCCATAAGAAGAGGGCAAATTCTACCATTTTCAGCAACATGGGTGGAGCTGGAGGGTATTATGCTCAGTGAAATAAGCCTAGCAGAGAAAGAGAAATACCAAATGATTTCACTCATCTGTGGAGTATAAGAACAGAGGAAAAACTGAAGGAACAAAACAGCAGCGGAATCACAGAACCCAAGAATGGACTAACAGGTACCAAAGGGAAAGGGACTGGGAGGATGGGTGGGTAGGGAGGGATAAGGAGGGGAGAAGAAGAAGGGGGTTATTAAGATTAGCATGCATGGGGGAGGAGAAAGGGGAGGGCTGTACAACACAGAGAAGACAAGTAGTGATTCTACAACATTTTGCTATGCTGATGGACAGTGACTGTAAAGGGGTTTATAGGGGGGACCTGGTATAGGGGAGAACATAATAAACATAATATTCATCATGTAAGTGTAGATTAATGATAACAAAAAAATAAAAAGAAAGAAAAGGGGGATTACTCCCTGATAGGATAAAACTAACTGTAAATCAATGATTAATGCATGCTTTAAATATCCTTAATTTTGACCACTTAAAGTGTGTCACATGATCGGCTATGGAGGTACATTTTTCTGATAATATTCCTTTCTCTTAAAAAAGAAAAGCAATTCTGATGGACAGTAACCGTAATGTGGTTGTTAGGGGGGACCTGATATAGGGGAGAGCATAGTAAACATAGTATTCTTCAGGTAAGTGTAGATTAAAAATTTTAAAAAAAAAAGAAAGAAAGAAAGAAAAGGGGGATTACTCCTTAACAGGATAAAACTATTGGTAAATCAAAGATCAACGCATGCTTTAAATATCCTTAATGTTGATCACTTAAAGGGTGTCAGATGATCAGCTATGGAGGTACTCTTTTCTGATAATATTCCTTTCTCTTAATTAAAAAAAAAAAAAAGCAGTTACTGTGTGCTGACCTCCAATGAGTTCTGCACAGTGGTATAGAGGGCATGTCAAAGTGTGGGCAAAGGGTCTGTTTGTTTCTACGCAGAAGATCAAGGCCTACTTGGATACCCAGAAAATGAACTAAGATACAATATGAGGAGGAGCTTCCGGCATCAGCACTCTCTGGAGGACTCGTGCCGGGGGATGATCATCAAAAAGCCTCCACAGGGATCCGGACGATGCTGCGGTTGTGGCTGCATCCAGCCCACCGTCTCCTGGACTTGCCATAAGAAGGAGGAGGGAGATGTCTAGGCTGGCATGTGCATACAGTGAGACAACGAATTTGACTGGATCTGTACTGTTGGAACTCAACCAGGAGTTGGGAGGGGTGCAAGTTGTAGCACCCCAAAATCTCATGACTATAGACTATCTATGGTTAAAAGAACATATGGGATGTGAACAGATCCCAGAAATGGGCTGCTTTAATTTGTCTGATGGTTCAAGTACAGTTGGACAATATCCATCATATCATAGATAAATTTTCACAAATGCCTAGGGTGCCTAAATGGTTTTCTTGGCTTCACTGGAGATGGCTGGTAATTATAGATTTGCTTTGTTTATGTCACCGTATTCCTATTATGTTAATATGTGTGTGCAAATTAGTTAGTAGTTTAAAACCTATACATAATTAAGGTACTATACAAGAAGATATGTCAAAGAAATAATCAATCCTCCCAAGTTTCCTTCATATGCTACGTCTATAGCTTTTCTTCTTCCTTCCTAATTACAAACCTTAAATAGAATTCGTGCCTCATATCGAATTTACCGAGTATCATAATTCCTCCAGGTGGTAAAGATACCTCGAGACAAGTGCTGGGCATAGAAGCCACAGGGCATAAATCTGCAAAGAAGTAAAAAGCTAACCTTTGCAAACAATATGGCTTCTCTCTCACTTACCAACTTTACATTTCCCTGTATGGCCCCGGAAGATGACTGGTTAGCCAGAGACGGGTAAGATTCCTCAAGGGAGGAACAACCTAAGACAGGCACAGTCGCAGGGGGGCCATCAGGAGAGAATTTGGGGATCAACAGAGGTGAGGCTCAAAACCTCACCCCCCCTGCTTTGAGAGAAATCTTCTGCATCCGTGGATGTCTTGCTGCCCTTGTCTAGCCTGGATTAATACTTAGTCCATAGGCACACACCTGATCATCTGATCATCTATATTTGCCTTCTTACAGCACTAAACTATGTTTTCTACCTTTATCTTGCATCTACCTACCACTTCAGCATTTTATTAAAAATAAAAATAATAATAATAATAGGAGAAATGTGGGATCAACATATAAATCAAGTACAAAAATCAAATGAATATTCATATTTGACCTGATGGTTTATAGGTCATATTGCATGATCAAAACCGAAAGTTTCTGTGATGAATGCCCTTGTACTGTTCACCATGTAAGAATTTATTCACTCTGTAAGAATTCGTTCACCATGTAAGAACTTGTTCGTTATGCTTCAGAAGATTGGAGACTGACGAGAATTAGGCTTGAGATGGATTAATGATTGTACATTGAGCATTGACCCCCCTATACTGAATTTTATTGTTGTTAACAACCATTTGATCAATAAATATGAGAGATGCCCTCTCAAAAAAAAAAAAAAAAAAAAGAAAAGCAATTCCTGTATGGTTACCTCCAATGAGTTCTACACAATGGTATAAAGGGCATATAAAAGTGTAGGCAAAGGGTCTGTTTGTGTTTATACAGAGGATCAAAGCCTAATTTGGCTACCCAGAAAATAAACTAAGATACGATATGAAAAAGAACTTCCAACATCAGCACTCTCTGGATGACTCATACCAGAAGATGATCATCAAAAAACCCCAACAAAGATCCACGCACTGCTACAGCTGTAGATGCACTCATCCCACCAGTTCCTGGACTTGCCATGGGAATGAAGTAGGAGATATCTTAGCTAGCCTGTGCATACAGTAAAACAACAAATTTGACTGGATCTATACTGTGGGAACTCAACCAAGAATTAGGAGAAGTGCAAATTGTAGCGCTACAAAATCTTACAACTACAGACTATCTACTGTTAAAAGAACATATGGGATGTGAACAGTTCCCAGGAATGGGTTGTTTTAATTTGTCTGATTGCTCTCAGACTGTTCAAGTTCAGTTGGACAATATCTACCATATCATAGATAAGTTTTCACAAATGCCTAAGGTGCCTAACTGGTTTTCTTGGTTGGTAATTGTAGGTCTGCTTTGGTTATGTAACTGTACTCCTATTATGTTACTGTATGTGTGCAATTTAATTAGTAGTTTAAAACCTATACATGCTTAAGGTACTCTACAAGAAGATATGTCAAAGAAATAAACATCTTCCCATGTTTTCTTCTGCCTGCTACTTCTATAGATTTTCTTCTTCCTTCCTAATTACAACCCTTAAATAGAATTCGTGCCTCATACCGAATTTACCGTGTATCATAATTCTTCCAAGTGGTAAAGATACCTCAAGACAAATGCTGGGCATAGAAGCCACACGGCATAAATATGCAAAGAAGTAAAAAGCTAACCTTTTCAAACAATAAGGCTTCTCTCTCACTTACCAACTTTACATTTCCCTGTATGGCCCTGGAAGATGACTGGTTAGCCAGAGACGGGTAAGATTCTTCAAGGGAGGAACAACCTAAGACAGGCACAGTCGCAGGGGTGCCATCAGGTGAGAAATTGGGGATCAACAGAGGTGAGGCTTAAAACCTCACTCCCCCTGTTTTGAGAGAAATCTTCTGCATCCGTGGATGTTTTATTGCCCTTGTCTAGCTTGGATTAACACTTAGTCTACAGGCACACACCTGATCATCTGCATTAGCTCTCTTACAACACTAAACTATGTTTTCTACCTTTATCTTGCATCTACCTAACACTTTAGCATTTTATTAAAAATAATAATAATAAAGAGAGAAATGTGGTATCCACACACATATAAATCAAGTATAAAAATCAAACGAATATTCATATTTGAACTGATTGTTTATAGTTCATAATGCATGATCAAAACCGAAAGTTTCTGTGATGACTGCCCTTATACTGTTCACCATGTAACTTATTCACTATGTAAGAATTTGTTCTCCATGTAGGAACTTGTTCACTATGCTTCAGAAGATTGGAGACTGACAAAAATTAGGCTTGGGGTGGATTAATGATTGTGCATTGAGCATTGACTCCACTATACAGAATTTTATTGTTGTTAACAACCATTTGATCAATAAATATATGAGATGCCCTCTTAAAAAAAAAAGAATGAAATAGGGCACATAAGATCCTTCCCCAAATATTTCAGAATACATGTTGTAACTCACTGAATTGGGGATGTTTTTAATAGAATAAATTGAATTTTAGTTTAAATAAAAAATAAAAAAAGAGTAGTCTAAGTAAATGAAGAAAAAAATTATTTGAATTTTAAAAATAAGTTTATAAGTGTGTTCTCTTACAAATGCATCCATTATCACTGTTAAGGGTAGAAGGTGGACCATTATTTTGGTATTTCTGAAGCATCTCAATTTTTAGCATGAAATAGGAATTACAAAGTAAGATAAGTAGTTCTGCTATTTAGTGCTTTCAGAAAAATTCTGATAATGATAGATAATATCTATTGATCATTTTCAATATTCTTAACTCGACGCTAAACATTTTATCTGATTTATCTCAATCCCCCAATACCTGGTGAGGTAAATCTCTACAATTATGCTGATTTTATACATTAGGATATTGAGAATTAATTGTGCAAGCTTCCATTGCAAATAAGTTGAGGAGTTATAATTCAGACAAAGGAGATATAGAAGAGTTTAATTGGAAAAATATTGTGCATTTATTTTGTATTGACAAGTAAATTACTCTTTGATCTTGTAGATAGAAAGAAAATAAACTAACCAGTTACGTTGTCAAACGTGAATCTGGTCCTATTTACCTTGTTTATTTATCCTACAATATCCCAAGCTTATTTTCTTGATCTGTCATATTTTGTAAAACCAACTTGGAAATAAGCATATTCTTTTCCTGTTCATTTTATGTATTAACTGATTTGCAATGTAGTGTCATTAAATCATTTAGAAGTATTTACTGTATATTTTAAATGAAATACTGACAGGAAATTCCTTCCTCTATGAGAGCCTTATGTTATTTGAAGTGGACTAGATGAAGTGGTGCTAATTAAACATCTGGCATTCAACCTCACTTTCCTGTTTTCTGTTATCCAAACTACATTCTGAAAAGAGAATTGAGTACTTTAAAAGACTAATAAATAAAATCGCCTCCAAAACCATGAGCATTGCATTCACTACAAATTTTAAGTTATCATCATTATTAATCCGATTAATTTGCAAGTTTTTGCCCTTTCTTATGCAAAAACAAATACATTTGAGATTACTATATCATTACACTATTATTACCTTTCTAAGAAGAAGCAAAGTTTATTTGTGAAACAATAGGCCATAGTCTCCCTTTAAAAACTGTATATTAAAAATAGAACTAAAAATAGGACATATCCATATATACATATGTGTTATGTATATGTGTATATATATACACATATATATGCATATATAGAGAGATGTTATAAGCACATGCATATGACTAGTATAGAGATCCTATAAAATATTTAATCATTAAGTAGTAAGGCCAAATATGCATGTGTAAGTTTCAACACAAGAACAGGTATTTACAGACTATGACCAAATTATTTTAGATAAAAACATTATCTCTTGGCTAATGGCATGATCCTGAAAATTAAATATCCTTTAGCTTTATTATCTAATGTGTGATTTTAAATTAGCTAGTTAATGTAATCTTTTAACAATTGGATCTGAATGAAATAAAAATAGACAAAGGAGTCCAGAATGGTAGATTGGGCACAGGGATGAGTGACATAGCTTCCTGTGAGTGAGCATAAAGCATGCCTGCAGCCTTGTTCCTGCAGGGCATAGAATTTGCAGTCAAGCCTGGGCTATATGATCAGTAGCCCCTAGGCCAGATATCATTGTGCAGGGCAAAATGTCACACAAATATGTAATTGTCCTACCTTACCCTACGACCAACATAGGCTTTCTAGCACTCCTTAGTCCTTGATAAATGAACTTCTAGTACTACAACCATGATAACAGAGCAGTTAGGAAAATGCAAGCTTTTTGCAACAGTATGGAGAAGACAGTACAAATGACAGCAATAACAGGAAAAACAACAAATGTTGTTTTAGGAAAGCAAAATGGAGCAAGAGTCTGAACCAGAAGGTCAATGGATTTTGCCCTCACTACAGTTATAAGCATTTCTCCAGTTCAGGGAGGAGCAAGTTAGGGATGTGGAGAAAAAAATAAGGCAGGTATTAATCTTTTAACATTGTTCCTTAAAGGGGAGTGCAACTAATCATACCACTATGAAAAAATATATATATATATATGTCACAATCCATCTACCAGGAACAAGAGCATGCAGATATGGAGAACGACAAGATTTGTCTTAAAGAAAGGTGATTTCAGGTAAATAATATGTCTTTTAATTAAATAGGAGAAAATATACTCACTGCCAACTAAAGACAATTAGTTTAAAATGAACTATCCGAAAATGGGATAAATTGCCAGCATATAGTAAAAAAAATACTTACCAGGTTAATCTTTATTGACAAAATTATTTTACAGAAAGTTAGTGACTTTTCACAGATATACTTGGCAGTTGATAAATTCTTCTTAAGAATCTATTACAAACCACAAACCCATTGCTTCAGCATGCAAGCAATACATTTTTTTATTTTGCATAAATTCTGTACTGTGTTTTGTGTTAGGCCTATGTAATGCAGAGATATATTTTGTAGTCTTTGTCTTCGAACAGCTTGTGTTCAGTCAAATGGGAAGACAGACACATTGATAATTACCAGAGGATGTCTTCAGTGTTTTGATGGAGGTAAGTCTGTGTATGGGAGAATGTAAGCGGAACACTCAACAGAGATGTGGTAGTTGAGGTAGGTTCCTAAAAGATATAAAAGCTATGGTGAATTGTGAAGAGCAAGTGGAAATGTGCCAGGAAAAGGAGAGGCTAGAAAAAGAGCCGTCATGGATATATGCACACAGGAAAGAGCCTGAAAACAATATGCTTCTAAGCTCTCTCTGGTTGGCAGTATCCAGTTTTTCAAGATTGTAAGACCGAGGTTTCATTTCCTTGCTGTCCACACACTGTTCCTGAATACTTCCTACATTCCCTTTCATGCATTCATGTCACAGCCTATAACAATGTGGGGTTCATTTCCTCTTAGCTTTGAATCTCTCTGACTTCCTCTTCTGCCCCATATTTGTGACTCCTCATCTGCATCTTTCTCTGCCTTCCTCCTCTTCTTTTAAAAGCTCATGTAATTAGGTCAGGTCCACCACAGTACTCCAAGATCTCCCTATTTTAAAATCTGCTGAATAGTAACCTAGTCCCTTCACGGCAGTACCTAGATTAGTGTTTGAATGAAGAGCCAGATGATCTTGGGGGAATATCTTTACAGTTTTGACTGCCACAGAAGGTTATTTTTTTCAAGTGAAATTAAAGAAATCAGTTTTATCTTGAAGCAAAATAATTCAAAGAAATAATCTGTGGACAGAAGAAATGGAATCAACTCCACATTTTAGAAAGATCATTCTGATAGCAGTACACAGCTTCAAATATTAGAGTGAGGAGACTGGGTGGCTTCAGAGCGACCAGTTAAAATGCTCATTAGTAATTAAGTTTAGAGATAAGTGAACAGCATAATAAGACAGTAAGAATGAGGAGATATCCAGAGGGATAGATTTGAATGGCACTAAGGAAAGTAAAATCTGCCATCCTTTGCCCTGACTGGCTATAAGAGAATAGACTCAAGGATAAATCTCAGTTTTGGTTTAGTAACCACATCAATAAGATTAACACTTACCAAAGCATGAATAATATCCAGAAGAAGAATAGACTCAAGAGGGAAATATATTCAGGTTTAGAGAAAACTGATTCATTCTTATTTAAAAATGTTGATTTTCATATGCCCAAGGATTAGAAAATTTGTAATCGGTTATATTATCTTTATCAGGTTATAATATTTGAATATAAAAGGTAGGTTAACCTGGCTAAAGAGAATTGTTTGAGAATAGAAATCAGGAGTATAATTTTTTGAAACAGCTGAAAAGCAGAGAGAGAATAAGTCAAAGAAAGAATAAACATGGTAGAGGATGGGAAATTAAAAACAGGAGAGTAGTTAATTAAGTATAGCATAATTTGGGAATATTATGCAGACATTAGGAAATGCCATTCTGTACAGGTAAAACATATAATATATAAATCATCAAGAAAGATAACTTAATTGAATACAGAAATATCCAGCAGAGGACTTCTATTTCTCTATTTGTGTTGATAAGAAGGGGATTATATCAACATGTACATATATATACTCACAAGATACTTAACTGTATAGAGTGGGAAGAAGAGTCTCTTGTCATTATTCTTGTGTCCATTTCGAAGAAAAACACAAGCATGCACATTATTTCTAAAATGTTATAAAATAAGGAGGGATATATATATATATATACACACACACACATACATATACATCCACATGACAATTCTCTGAAGAAAGGCTAATGTAGTAAAGGAATATTTGATGACATAAGTTTATGATCTATACTGATAAAAGCTATATGTACAAAATTATTTAGAGTACAATGTAGACCTCATAAGATACTATACTCACAACAGACACCAAATTTTTTTTGAAATTCTTTTCTTAATTTATTCTTAAAATATATTTCTTTTAAAAATAGGGAAAAAAACACTAATCCTACTACCAAAAAGTGAGGCAAAATATATCCAATAAAACATAATATATGAAAAGCGAGTGAAACTGATAGTATGAAGTGCCTGAGAAAGTGGGAGGGGGTGAGACTCAGACGACACCTGCAGTGATGGCTCCCCGTGCAGGAACATCTCCTCCGCTCACGCTGGAAGGGAGGCTGTCAGGATGGGTGATGACACTGAGAAGTATGCAGGCGGGAGGCCTGGGAGCCATGAGGTTCTCTATTAAGGAGGACTCAAGGTACTCTGTGAGCGTGATGGAGAAAGTGGCCAGGGCAAGGGCTGTGAGGAACGTATAATAATGGTTAGAAATAGCTATTGTATGGGCTGGGAGAGGCAGGCGATTAAATGAAAAGGATTAATTGTTTTCTGAGAGTTTTGTAAGGTTTCAAGAACCATTTTAGAACTGTAGTAATTAGGACAGTCTGAAAGTGATACAAGAAAGACAAATAAAATAGTGGTACAAAATAGAAAACACACACAGACCCCATATACCTAAAGACCGTACATGAGAGGTTACATCGTGCAGTAGGTAAGGTTGGGCTTTCTGATAAGTGATATTGGGACAGTAGTTATCCATAGTTCAAAAAATAAAATGGGATCATTTCCAGGAATATTAAAATGTAAATTTGGAAGAACACTGTAAACATTTTAGAAGTTATTAAGGAACAGTATCTTGCTAACATTAGAGTAAAAATGATTTGTTTATTATTTTAATTGAAGTACTATTAACAGGGTATAAACTCCAAAGATTTTAAGTGTTCAGTATGTTTTGACCACCATATACACTCATGTAATCATCACAACAATCCAAGTATCAAATAAATTCTATGTGTCTCTATCCTATCTGTAACATGATAGGAGGGAGAAGAAATAATATTTGTTGAGGGATCATCTCATGTGCAAGGCATTGGTAAAAGTCTCTTGATATTCATCATCTCATCTGTCCTTGAAAAAAAAATGTCAGGTACATTTTATAGTCATTACTAGAAGCAAAGGTGAAAAATGAATTAAGTAAATTATGTTAAATTGTATAATAATTTGTCAGTAGAGCTAGAAATAGGGTGGCTGATAATCTAGGATGCTTCTTGGCCTGGTTCAACAAATTGGAGCTGCAGGTGTCAATGTGGTACTAGAGCCAATGCAACTAGAATCTTTCTGGAAGACCAAAAGTAGCCGACATTAAAATCCAATATGGTATCCTCCCCAGGTACTAGAAGTCTCTACTCTCCCTTTCTCACATATAAGCTGGTGATTATTAATGCTTTCTTACAGACTACAAGAGATGCTTACACTTTGGCCACTTTAAAGTTTTGCCACCTTAAAGTTGGAGACAATCCATAGATGAGACTGTAGTTATTTCAAATCTCTGCTGCTTCAGTGCTTCTGGAAACAAACAACTTCTTATCACATAAAGGTTGCAAATTAGCTTTTTGTACATTCTTCGGAGAAAAGAAAGATAATGTCACTTGATACTACCAACAAAAGTGATATATCTTTGAATCTTAATATTTTCTAGAGCATATTGCTAAGATATTCATTAAAAATTCAAAATAAAAATCATATCTAGATTTAGGGTACTGTGATTCAATGTGCTCAGTTTGTTTAATAATCTAAAAATGCTATCTGGAGATTAAGCCATTGGAATGAATGCAAAAGTACTGATAACTGTGGAAGATGAATAAGGGGCCTCCTTTAGGGGATTGAACATACTATTCTCGTCTGCATAATGTCATTATAAAAATAAAATAATTTTGCCTCTGTATATAACATGTAAGTATTCATATTTACATGTGAATTTACATATCTTTCTTTAAACTTGGTTCCAAGGCTGTGAAAATATATATAGGTATAATCTAAGGGTAATACAATCTACCACGGGAGAGCTGATGAGGCTGTTCAGGATTTCCTACAACATAATGCTTAAAAAGGAAACCTAAGTGTGAAATGACACCTGACTAAATAATTAGTTCCCTGGAATATCCATCATGGAAAGGTATATGCACATCTTAAACAGTTACTGCTATTTTCAAGTACCAAATATGTCAAGCTAAATGGGAAAAATGTTTTTAAATACAGTGTTTTTTCATGTTCTACATATTTACTAATTAAACATTTCTTTTATCAAACATACTTCAGATTTATAAGAAATACTTGTCTTACTTTGTTTCATGTTTAGGCATCCCTTAAAAACTACAATATAATGTCTCTAAATATTTACATAATTGAAGGCCTTGTTTATATTCATCCAAATTGTGCTAGATTGCACATTTAATTTAGTTATTAAAGAATGATCTTTTGGAAAACAATAGTTTCATACTTGATGATAATTACCACACTGAAAACTCAAAATGCAAGCTATAAAAATTTAAAAAACACATATACATTTTGAGTTGATAAGTAGATCAGGAGCCTCCAACCTCTCAGTGGTGGTGTAGCATCACAATGTCAGCGCACTCTCTGTGCTGACTCTCCTGGCAACTCCTCTCATTTTTAAAGCCACTTTCAGTGAGAGTCTTATTTTTTTACCAGTCCTCTTCTAAAACTAAAGATTCCCAAGAAAGACATTGCAGTTTAACCAACTGCTACAAAAAGAGGAAGCCTGTTTACATCTCTCCTCCTCTCTGCTAGCTCTCCTGAGCAGAGAAGAAAACCTTCATAATATGGGCCCTTGTACAAATGGGGCCAGTGCATGTTAAAGTTCACATGTTTATCTCTCTATTTTCTCTAAGTAGTTCTTGACTCTTTCTTTCTTTTGCTCCCCTATTCTTCTCTTTCTATTCTATGAGTTGCTTATCAATGTTTTATGCCTTAAGTTTCTCTCTCAGCTAAAGGCATAATTGAAATTTGGCTGAGTAGTGTATGGTCTCCCTTAGAGTGTCAAGACAGGTTGTTTGGCCCAATTCAGCATTCAGCCCCAGTGTATCTGTCGCTGAAGTACTCTGTTTCCCTATAGTTTTTATTCTTTGTATGTATAGGATATCTTAAAAAAAATAACTGGTCAGGATGTTTTTAATTTTCTTAGAACACTGCGACCAGATGTTTCAGACTTTCTTCTGCAGATTTGCCCATGGTCTCTCTGTGGGTAGAACCTAGGCATATGCTAGCTCTTCAAGACAGCCTAAGAAAGGATTTTTTTTCCTTATTCCCTCTTACATTGAATGATAAGCTAGATTAGGGTTAGATTTGGCAATGAATACACCAACATGCAGAATGTTTTGCTATAGGCAGGGCAAAATACAGACATCCCTGGGTTCCTTTTCCAAATATGATTTTAAAATTCCACTTATATTATCTTACAATACATGGAAATAAATTATATAAAAAGGAGAGATTTAGTGAAATACCATATATATATCCATATATATATTATATACACATTCATAATACACATATGACAAATATGTATAAAACGTCTGAGATGCAAACTAACTGATGACAAATAACAAGAAATAACCCTGTCAAAACTGACAGATAAAGGCTTTTATTATAATTAGACTTTTTATTGTTTTAAATTTTACTTCTTTATATTTTGCTTATTTTACTCTAGATCTTTTCCAGAATTTTCAGTGCTTTCTTCATAAAATATTGTTTAAAGCAACAGTAAATCTGCAAAATGGTTTAGAAAGATGGAGTTCACCTTTGTGTTCATATTGGGAAGGAGAAATTCTCAGCAGGACAATTATTGAGGGCAATATAAAACCTTTGTTCTTTGTGATTTTCTTCCATTACCAGCCCATAGATAACCATAAATACACAGTGCAGAAAACACAGGGGTCTTAGTTACCTCCTCCACTCTGGCCCCCACACAAAACTAGTAAGACTGTGTGAGGACATTGTGTACTCCAGTATTTTAAAATTGTTAAAAACTAAATAATAAAACTGTTAAAACTAAAGAAAAAAAATAGCAAAAGCATGTTTCTCAATCTTACAAGTGTTTGGGTGTGACAGTACTGACTTTTTTGACATCACAGTAACTATAGTGTCTGAATTCAGTTTGACAGTTGAATTTCCCCAGGCATTCCACTTTTGTATTCATCATATAGTGCTGTGCAGCATAAATAAACCCTACCGTTTGGAAACAAGTAAACAGAAGCTGGCCTTATAATAAAAATTTAAACAGAAACTGTCAACCAATTATTTGCAGATGCATTTTTTCCACTGATTTGACATGGATTGAAGTGTAAAATGTTTTTCCTATTAATTTTGACTACATATGTACCACAACTGCAGCTCTGGCTTTAGTTTCTTTTTTTGCAACTTTAAATAGTTATAGATGGGATAGATGATAGATGATACAGACAGAGAGGTAATGGTGGAGGTAGAGACAGAGATGATAAGGATAGACAGAGATATGGATTCTTGCTGTCTCGCTAAAAGATCTTTGATTACGTACTCATATGAATGATTCATGCTAACATAGTTCAACATTTTGATGATACAGTAATTCAGGAAAGAACACATTTCTGGAAATAATTTTTTAATTCTCTCTTTTCCTTGTACTAAATACAGTAAGGGATAAGTAAAATTTAAATAAGAAAAGGTTACTATTGCTCTAAGACCAAAAATGCTAAATTTATTCTTTTATTGGTACTGGAGTTTTTCAACTAGTCCCTGTCACATAATAAATATCAATTTACACATTATTTAACTAGCTGTGGAAAATGTTAAGTGCTAAGACCAATCAAAGCAACTAATCATTATCCAATTATTAATGGTGAAAACAATTTTATTTTTTAACCCCCAAAACTTTATTACAAGTATCTAGCCCAAAGAAAATCAGAGACAAATTAGATAATATGCTCCTTTCTCCAGCAATCAAGCCTCCTAAAACAAAGATGAACTAGAATGTAAGAAACGCACCATACTGAAACACCTCATTCTACTGGTATCTTCACTATCATCTTAAAAATCATTGTTTTGAGACAGATATTAACATTTGGGGCACTGACAGGACAGGAAGAACAACTGAGCCATGTAATAGATCTGCCTGACAACACCGCATTTAGCATCCAAAGAATGCCATTACTTTTACAACTTTGTATTTAAACAGAATATAATGTGAGCAAAGATGATAACATTTTTAAATGGATGCTTAATAAGCAGAGTAAAGCTGACCATCAGCAGTAACTGTATAGCATTAAATGTACCTAAATTTCAGCCAAGCTCCAACACTCAATAGACAAAAAGACTTGAGGTCAAAAGCTGTTGATTCCCTATTTTTTTAAATTAAATATCCTCATCTTCTAAAATAAGCAGCCAGAGCTTATCAACATTTTTTAAGGCCGATTACTTACAAAACCATTGCAAAGTTAAATGTACAAACCATAGTACATCAGAGATACAGTAATAAATGCATAATCAAATATACGATTGATCACAATTTATTTTAAATTCATGGAAAGCCAGCAAAACTCAGGCTGGACAAATACTTGATTGTACCCATGTTTCCATGAGATGTGGACAGCAGTACTTAGTTTACACAATGAACAACACTTCCTTAATGGTGAAAACAATTTACCTGAAAAACTTATCTTTTCAGATTCTACATATATCTGATGTTGATGGCAT
The DNA here is from genome assembly GCF_040802235.1 of Manis javanica. Classification (NCBI taxonomy): domain Eukaryota; kingdom Metazoa; phylum Chordata; class Mammalia; order Pholidota; family Manidae; genus Manis; species Manis javanica. The sequence goes on along the minus strand of NC_133163.1, from coordinate 56,822,703 downwards.
GAATACTTAAAATGTCATACATCTTAAACATTTGAAAATGGCCAACACAATTTTGGATTACCACCTATAGCTTAATAATAACTTTTTAAATATAAATTTTACTGTAATGAATTTAATATGTGTATATATACATATATATACACACATGTGTATATATTGAATTATATTTTGCATTTCTTCTTTTGGATTATAAGAAAGTTCTTTTGCATGTATGTTTTGCATTTATTTCCACATATTTAATTTTTTAGCAGTACCCATAAAATTCCCATGTGCTCATTTGAGCATAGATCTACTCAAACTAAATGGGTCATGACATACTTTAATGAATAACTGAGGGAAGAAGCACTAAATTTTCTTGGGTAAAACCTAGGAGGAATGGAATGAAAAGGGTGTATAGATGGAAAGAGAAAGAGAAGACAGTAAGAGAAAGGGAATTTGAAATATGCTGTGGAGTAGCACACATGTTACTCCATGCTACTCCATGCTAAAGCATAATTTCAGTAGGTCCAATGTATTATGGATTACTTGTTCTCAGTTATCTGTGCCCCTCCATGTAGGAAGATAATATTTTCCAACCATTTTAAATTCAGGTATAGTTATGTGACTCTGTTTACTTTGAACAATGCAAAATGAGCAACATGATGCATCATTTCTGATAAGTTCAACAAACCAAGGTGAGCTTCACTCAGATTTTTTCCTTTTCGCCATTTGAAATATTTGTGCTAAGAGCTATTCTGACTGCTCATGTTCAGGAAAACATAAAGCATGGAATAGAGCTGTAGTTCACCTGAGATGGGCACTCAAACCAAATTAGAAATAACTTTCCAAGGAAGTTGGAGGGTCATTTTTTCCTGCAGCATAACCTTGATAAAGAACATATATAATATACTTGATGTACATTTTGTTTATTGAATGTTCACTTGCTTGCTTCATGTCAATTGAAATGAACTAAACAGGCTAAGTACCACTTTTCTGGCAAAAACGATAGGCAAGACATGTTTAACATTAACAGGATGATGATACCATCTCTAAACTAAAACAAATGCATAGAAATAAGAGCACAGAATCCAAGATAATCATGAGAGCATAAGTCCCCCAGGACTTACAGAATTAATCAGAAATAAGTGGAACTTTTACAACTTATAGAATAGGGATTGGAATTATTCTTAATAGTAAAGGCCCATGATATTAAGGCTATATAGATCTTTAATTAAAATTATTAATTAAAATTATTTCATTTCTATTTGGATGAAAATATTTCTGGAAAAAAATATTTAGAAAATGCTCACAATTATAATTTTACGTCTTTGTTTTTCTTCTGATATGAATATCTGATCATCTAAATACCCATGAGTAAAACTGACCTTCCTTGTTGGTAAAATTAGCAGTTTAAGTATTTGTTTGTTCCTTCCGGCAGAATATTTGTGATACATTTTTTAGGCATTAAGTCATAAACCATGACAGGTTTAAGGTATTCTTTCAAGATTCCAGGTAAGCTTACTAAAAACTTCTTTGGTATATTGATGTTATAAGTATAATCATTAGAGAAAATTCTAAAAGTAAAAAATGAAACTTTAATCTCCTTAGAAATAAATTCTGAAATTTGTTTTAATTTTTAACCATACAAAAAGGTTTCATAAAAACATAAAAAAGATATAAGTGGGACATAAATCCAGGGAAATGTGATAAGCTATTGGTAGAAGAGTTTATAGCTATGATTTATTTTCGTGTGTTCATTGGTTTCATGTATAAAATGAAATTATATTCCAAAATTATATCAAATTGTAGCATATACATTCAGTATAGTGATCTTTGAAGCATCAACAAGGATACTAAGGAAAATCAAAGTATCAAAGCAATTATGAAGTTTAAAATTAAATATAGTTGGTGATAGGATTATATACAGAAAATTATAAATATTATGCATAGTCTGTGTTATACCCTGTTCTGGTCACCATTCCACCAAAAGAATGTAGCCCTAGAAGAGATCTCAGAGATAAAGAGAAAAAATAGACTAAGAGTAGTTTGTGAACTACCTTAGCAAGTCTTGCTGACCATTGTGAAAGTGTTCATTATACAATGACCAAATGCATCTTGTATCAGGAATGATGTTTATAAATATTAGGAAAGGAATGTTAAAACAGAATTGTTATAGAATAATATTCAGATTTACATGTGACTATATTCAGGTTGAGAGATAACATAAGCAGAGACATTAAAGAATGAGAGGAGAGTTAAAAGTAAGACATGAAATAATGGAAATCTTTAAAGAAGGGATCAAGGTTCAACTTGAGCATCATAAATTTGTCTTTTGTGGGAATTCATGGAGAGTCAAATGGTTAAATATTATTGTTGCTTAGTGTGTCTGTTAAGGAATAATTCAACTAGCTATCTTAACAGATTTCTGTTTGAGCATCCTCTTCCTTATCTTTCGAATCTTGTCTGGAATCTTCACCATCACTTTGGGTGCTTCTCCAACTCTAAAAATTTACCTTTCCAAATAAGTGCTATTTTCAGGTTTTGGTATGAATTGTGGCTCTGCCAGAATTTCATACTGGCTGTAAATTGAACTTACATTTGTTTTCTCTGTGTGTTTACAGAGCAGTTAATTTATTATAGAAAAGATTAAGAGCCATTCACCTAGAGAACATGTGAATTAAAAATTAGTGAATATATGAACATATAAATTATTAATATCAAAATGTTTTTAGCAGTATTGCTTCTTAAAATAATCATGATGTTTTAAAATTCAAATAATCACTCTAAGAATTTGGATGATTTCTATTCCTTACTTAATCTGCTGGAAGATACATCTTAAACTTCAGTTAAAAGTCATGTTGGTGATATAAATATAAAGGATAGTTAAAATTCCAAGGGATATTAAATCTGTAATGCCATGCAAAGAATACAGTTCTTAACTGAAGATTACTTTTATATGAACATTTCACACGTTTTCTACATAATATGTTTTAGGACAACCAAACCAGTGAATGATGATATAATTATTTGGTAAAACAGTTCATTTCCCCATGTTAAATATATGTCTCTTTGGAAGTAAAGTGCAGTGTTTCAGATGATGGTGAATTTATGAATGTTATTATTGGGCTATGCCATGATTTTACTCCACACTGAGCACTAAGCTCATAAATTTCACACCTTCTCACACATCTGATACAAACTTGGATTTCTCATGAATTTTCTTGTAATATAATCACTGATAAGAAAACTACTTTTCAGGATCAGTTCTAAACATCAGTAAGTTTCCAAAAGTATACATTTAAGTGCAAATTACGTTGCACAAAGATAGTGTTAACTTCATGAAGCATTTTGGAAATAAAGGGGGTAGAAAAGTTCCTCCTTTCCCCTCTTCATTTTCCTTCCAGATTCACTTTAATCTTATATATCTTTAATGATATAGCTTGTTGTGCCTCTTTGCTTTCTTTCTCCTTCTCTTTTCCTCTCCTCTTGCTTTTAAGTTTCTATTCATCATCCTAAAGTTCTCCCTTTTTATTCTAGGAAAAACTATCTGCCAAATCATATAATTGTTATCTTATTGAGCTATTTATTTAGCCCTCCATAGTTATTAATGGCTAGAAAGGAATGGAAGAAGCTATAGGGAACACATGTTTTACTGTTGTGAAAAATCACATTATCCAAATTGAGTTTGACCTTACTATGACTGCTTGTTTCTACTGGTGCAATAGATATTTGGGGGCAATACTAAAAAGTTGTTTTGTGTTTCCAATGTTAAGTACATCATTAGTGCCATTAATTTCTGGCAAAGTCTCCAGTTCTGTGAGACTTGTTTTCTCTACTTTGTCCTGAATTTAGAACAGTTAATGGCAGAACTTGCCTTTTGTGTACACATGAATGGAGTGCCAAAAGGTAGGTAGTCATAATGAAAAAACTTACAGATCAATGAATCCTCTTGGAAACACTGGTTTTGTCTCCTTCTACTTTATCATGTCCAAGGGAATACACTGGGGCCTGAGGGTTGAGAAGAGTGAGTGCTGGATAATGATCACCGGAAGTTTGTGGGGCAAAGTCTCTTTTTTGAGAATACTTATATTTATATACCCATGATCTCAATATTTATTTTTACAGTATTTGTAACTGATCATTCTTTATCTCAAAGCCAAGATGCTTCCTAAGGTCCTAATTATCTCTTGCTTAGACTTGTATACATTTGCATTACCTAATCCATCATTTTGTCCTAAATATACTGTTCAATAGTTGTATAGAATTCTGCCTTACATATAGGTGAAGCAATGACAGTGAATATTTGTAAACCATAATAGAAAATTTGCACCAGTCTAGATATTATAAAATAATGATATACATAGTATGTTTGTTATATAGAATATAAATCCACAAATACAAGTATAACTTTATAACTACATATGTCATATCCAAATGTATATGTAACTATGTAAGTAATAATATGAAAGGAGGAAAATACATTATGTAAGCTTTTATTACAATTTTGGCATTTTGTGTTCACACATTTTGTCAATTCCACTTTTTGTCATAGGCATGGTTGTATTTTTCCTGAACAGTAATATGTTCTTCTATTTAAAACTAAATCCAACTTGACATTTTTATGCACAAACCCTTTCAGGTGTTTATGGGGTGTGCTGATCTCATTATGCTGGGGCAGCTGTCACCAAAATGTATCAGCAGCAAAAGTATATGGAACCCTGACTTCTAAGCATAGAACTGCCAGGCTAAATGTGCTGTACCTGATGTCCAGAAGCCACCATCTGGGTAGCAAGGGCATGCCTCCAGATTCTTAGTATTGCATACATTAACAGCCTCTTGAACTATAAGCTGACTTGGCAGCAGGAAAATTAGCCCCTGGGAATAGGGGCAGGTGGCAGCCATTACCCAAAGCACGCTGATCGAAGAAGTGCCTACATTCAAATAATTTCTGAATCTGAGCCAAGAGCTGCCTTTTCCTTTTGCCAGCTAACCATTCACTATTCTGTTTCCTCACCTACTTCATTCTCTTGGGATCTAGATAAGCAGTTCTCACCAGCTGCCCTGTGGAGAGGGTTCTGTTGTGACACGAGAGGACAGCAAGGCTGAGAAAGCAGAGTGTGAACAACCAGGTAAATCCATGTAAAGGGAAATGAAGGCTTCTCTGCTATTTGTTTTTTACTCTCTTCCACAAAGAAATAACTGTTTGCAATGGTGTAAGCAAAAGTCTTTTAGAGAAGAACCTATTCTCAGGAGCTGTACTGTAAAAAATATAGCACAGGCTTATGAGAATGCCATAATTAATATCCACATGTAGACATTCATTAAATAAGGTTGGTAAATATGAAGACTAGCACTGATCAATTTTCTCTAAAGATTGTTCCTGTCTCTGCTATCTTCTGCTTCTTTTTCTTTGTTTTTCCCCCTTGCTGATTATATGATCAGGAGCTACTCTCTTCTTTCTCAGCAACCACTTCTGTTATATTTTCTTGCATGTAAAAGTATGGTTCATGGACCAGCCACTATAGCATTACCTGGGAATTGGTTAGAAAATGCAAAATCTTGTGTCCAACCTAGACCTACGGAATCAAAATCTGAATTTTTATCAAGATACCTATGTTTTCCCAATGCATCTTAATGTTTATTAGTTATTCACTGTCAGTCATTTCCAAGACTAAGATCATATTAGAATAATCTAAAGACTTTAAAAACTAATGCCTGGGGCATACTGCAGACTTTTATTTAATTGGTTTCAGAAAGTGCCTCAGAATCAGTGTTTTCCAAAAGCCCCTGAGGTGGTTCTAACTCATGTTTGAGAAACAAACCTATACATGGGTTCCTAAAATGTATTTTGAAAAGATTAAATCTAAGCATACATTAGGGAATACAGTTCATACAGCATTGTAAAAATAATATCTGGACCCAGAATAGAATTACAGGAAAGAGGAATTGATTTTGGTAGAGGAAAATACTTTTTGTAGATTATGGAAGAATTGCACAACAAGGGGGTTTTTAACTGGGTGTAAATAATGATATATGTTAGAGACCAACTATGTTGAAACACTTGAATTTTAAAAAGACGTATCATTGAATTAATGGTTTTATATTATTTATTAATAACTATAAACATAAATGGATCTTTAGATTTTTTATAGTGGTGAGTATTTCTTAAACAATCATTAGTAAGGATTTATTGATAAGTAAAATATTACCATGTTTTCTCACTTGCCAGTTATTATATGAGACCACTTCCTTGTGTTTATAAAAAAATTAGATCACTCACTTCAGCAAGAAATAGAAAAAAAAAACTAATAGAAATGGAATAATTTTCCAAGTATCTGTTGGATTAAACTTTAAAAAATTATAACAATGATACAATCATTCAAATTCTAAAAGAAAGAAATGTACAGAAATTAAAGGAGATTGGAAAACAAAATATAAAACAGTATTATCTTTGAATTCTTTTATTTTACTGTGTAAAAACCTGGATACTTCTATAAAAAGTATGAGAGAATTACTAAAATATATTGTTTTAAATTCATATAAAATAGAAAGTATTTGTTCACCAAGGCATTATAGTTATCAAAATTTTGTCTTTTTGTGAATTGTCATGAAGCAATATAGAGACAGCAGGAAAAGCATCTTAGTATAAATGCTGATCAGCATATTTATTTCTCAATTTTAAATGCATTTGGTCCCTATCATATAGTTTACATGTTTACAAATACTGTTGACAGAAAATTAAAATGAAATTGCAAAATAAAATTCCATTCACCACTGTGAGTTTAAATATCTATTGTGTTATACCAAGAAAATGAGGAAATTGACCTATTAATTACCTTATACCTAGTATGGCATTTGAATTTGCACTGTAACACCTGTAGTGTTTTCTTTGAACTCAAAATATTATCAATTGACTTATATGATAATACTTAAATTTGAAAATTCCATGTGAAGTTAGTCACAAAATGTGTATTCAATTCTATACCCCCTAATGTAAATATGATTTTATTTACAAATGCTGTAATTTTAATATATAAGGGCTCAAAAACATGTGTTTACACTGCAATTAATTCCTTGAAGAAATAGATTTCATGCCACATAATTTGCTAAATTTATTGTATTTTCTTCATTGTATATTCAGGCTTTAACACCACATTTTTTTCTCAAAAATGTCAGCTTTTTGAAGTTACTAATAGAGTAATGGGTGGAAATGAGAAGAGAATATTAATGAAGGTAATGCTTAAAAGAGCTAACTTTAGCAAATCTGGTAATGAAGCTTTGTTAAGACACTGCATCTATTTTGAGATTAACTTAACTCACTTGAAAATATGGTGTTACTTATGGAGAAAATATCCTTTCCAGGAAACATAGCTGTTTAGAAAACAATTCCACTCCATTATAAGAAAAACAACATAATAATCAAACAAAATTAAAGCTATAAAGCATTTGCACAAGTACTCAAAAATAATTTTTGCAAAACTACTATGTGCTAAACACTTGTTAAATAAATATACAACAAGGTACAAATTCTAAGTAGTTAAGATTCTCTCAGGGAACTCAGTAAATTACAAAATAAGTTAATTTCAGGGAGTGATAAATGATATGAAGAAAATAAGATAGGTCATGATGCTAATGTGTGATCGATGGGCTTTGATAAATTTGATTGGTGGTGTCTTTTTCACCATTTGAGGAAAATTTCAGCTGACTCCAATGTTGGGCTATTAAAAATAAAGCTGCTAAAATTTGTGTGCACATCTTTACCTAGACATGTTTCCATTTCCTTTGGCTAAAAACCTGAGTGAGTGACTGAGTTGTATAATGGGAGTAACTAATGTAACTTTATCTTTACAGATTATATTTTCAAAAGATGTATAAGCAAAGTCTGAAGACAGAACTTCAAATAAGGCTTAAATGATTTGGTATAATATATAAGCAGATGAAATATTAATAAAAATAATATTCAGATTGTATTACATGTTGTCTTCAAAGAGAAGGTAAAATTCTCTCAGAAAAGGAGCATAAACATATGGAATCATTCAGATATGTTTGAGAAACAAAGCATCATCTTGACCAGAGTCAGCTCAAAGTGACTAATGACACATTGTATCTATAATTACAGCTAATTATACTATTAGAGCAAATGCCTTCATTTCAGTCTTATTTTTGCATTATTTTACTATAGGGGTTGATAAAATATTTCTAAAGGATATCATACATTTACTTAAATATTTTAAATCTTCAACTGTGCATTTTTCTTACTCAGGAGGTTAACTAACTATATGTTATTAGCATAATTGGTATTGTTATTAGTATTTTCACATATCAGATGTTATTCTTCTAATGGGAAACATCAGCCTTCCAAAGCATTGAACAGAAGAGGATTATTGAAGAAAGAAAAAGGTCATCATAATACAAACAGATGCAAAATGGAATAGAAATATCAATATTAAAAATTTTCTGCTGTGTTTTGTGAAAAAGGTCTGGTCTATTTATATGCTATGTTGAAAATCTACAACTACTTTAGAGGAAGAAGTAGTACAGAGCCTAGAGATCACTTTTTGATGGAAGGCTTGCTGTCAAAAGTAGACTGTGGAGGCTGTTTTATAACATAAAACAAAAGACAGGGTATTCAGGCCAGACTTTTTAAAACATTTAACCAGTATTGGAATGTTCTGGGAAGTTATCTCATTAGGCAGTCCAATATATTCTTTACATTCAACTTGATTTATTGAGTTTCTTGCTTTCTAAGGAGTGCATAGTTTCCTGATCAGAAAGAAGAGGCAGCTTTCATGTTCATTTGTTTCAGTTCTTTTCTCTCTATAGCCAATTAGGCTTATATAGATTATTGAGAAATACAACATTCGTGACTCTACAACAGACCTTAAGAATCAAATCAATGCTGCAGTTTGATATGCATGTGAAATCATAACCATTGTATAGATCTAAAGTTTGCTTCAATTTCCTACTTCATTGACATTTGCCCAATTAGAAGGACATCATTCTACTACCAGCAGGGAGTCAAAAAAATTGTGTCACTGAATCCTTTAACAGACTTTTATCCTAAGCTTTTTATAAAACAGTATTAGTTCAGATTACTGAACTAATAAACAGCACTAAATTAAGAAACAGCAGTAAAGTACTTTAAAGGATCATTTACTATAAAATGTGTAGCTCAATTTGACAGAATCCAACATCCATTCATGATAAAAACCCTCAACAAAGTGGGTATAGAGGGCAAGTACCTCAACATAATAAAGGCCATATATGACAAACTCACAGCCAACATTATACTTAACAGTGAGAAGCTGAAAGCTTTTCCTTTAAGATTGGGAACACAACAAGGGTGCCCATTCTCCACACTTTTATTCAACATAGATCTGGAGGTCCTAGCCATGGCAATCAGACAACACAAAGAAATAAAAGGCATCGAGATTGGCAAGGAAGAATTTAAACTGTCCCTGTTTGCAAATGACATGATATTGTACATAAAAATCCCTAAAGAATTCACTCCCAAACTACTAGATCTAATATCTGAATTCAGCAAAGTTACAGGATACAAATTAATATACAGACATCTGTTGCATTCCTATATACTAATGTTGAACTAGCAGAAAGAGAAATCAGGAAAACAATTCCATTCAGAATTGCATCAAAAAGAATACCGACAACAAAATCTAACCAAGGAGGTAAAGACCTATACTCTGAAAACTACAAGAGACTCATGAGAGAAATTAAAGAAGATATCAGTAAATGGAAACTACATCCTATGCTCATAGACAGGAAGAATGAATATTGTCAAAATGGCCATTCTGCATAAAGCAATCTATAGATTCAATGCAATCCCAATCAAAATATCAACAGCATTCTGCAATAAACTACAGCAAATAGTTCTAAAATTCATATGGAAGCACAAAAGACCCCAAATAGCCAAAGCAATCCTGAAAAGGAAGAATAAATCTGAGGGGATTATGCTCCCCAACTTCCAGCTGTACTACAAAGCCACAGTAATCAAGACAATTTGGTACTGTCACAAGAACAGACCCATAGACCAATGGAACAGACTAGAGAGCCCAGATATAAAACCAAGTATATATGGTCAATTAATATATGATAAAGGAGCCATGGACATACAATGGGGAAATGACAGCCTCTTCAACAACTGGTGTTGGAAAAACTGGACAGCTATGTGCAAGAGAATGAAACTGGATTATTGTTTAACCCCAGACACAAAAGTAAACTTGAAATCAATCAAAGACCTGAATGTAAGTCATGAAACCATAAAACTCTTAGAAGACAACATAGGCAAAAATCTCCTGAATATAATAAGCATGAGCAACTTCCTGAACACATCTCCTTGAGCAAGGGAAACAAAAGAAAAAATGAACACATGGGACTACATCAAACTAAAAAGTTTCTGTACAGCAAAGGACACCATCAAGAGAAAAAGGCATCCTACAGTATGGGAGAATATATTTGTAAATTCAAAATTGTAAATACAATATATTTGAGAATATATTGTAAATTTCAATAAATTGAAAATATATTTGTAAATATCTGACAAAGGGTTAACATCCAAAATATATAAAGAACTCACATACCTCAACATGCAAAAAGGCCAATAACCCAATTAAAAAATGTGCAGAGGATATGAAGACAAAATTCTCCAAAGAAGAAATTCAGATGGCCAACAGACACATGAAAAGATGCTCCACATCACTAATCATCAAGGAAATGTAAATTAAAACCACAGTGAGATATCACCTCACACCAGTTACAATGGCCAACATCAGAAAGACTAAGAACAACAAATGCTGGTGAGGATGTGAAGAAAGGGGAACACTCCTACACTGCTGGTGGGAATGTAAGCTAGTTCAACCATTGTGGAAAGCAATATGGAGTTTCCTCAAAAAACTAAAAATAGAAATACCATTTGACCTGGGAATCCCACTCCTTGGAATTTACCCAAAGAATACAACTTCTCAGACTCAAGCAGACATATGCAACCCTATGTTTATCACAGCACTATTTGCAATAGCCAAGATATGGAAGCAACCTATGTGTCTATCAGTAGATAAATGGATAAAGATGTGGTACATACATACAATGGAATACCATTCAGCCACAAAAAAGAAACAAGTCCTTCCACTTGCAACAACATGGATGGAGCTGGAGGATATTATACTCAATAAAATAAGCCAGGTGGAGAAAGACAAGTGCCAAATGATTTCTCTATTTGTGGAGCATAACAATGAAGCAAAACTGAAGGAACAAAACAGGAGCAGACTCACAGACTCCAAGAAGGGACTAGTAGTTACCAAAGGGGAGTGGTGTGGGAAGGTGGGTCAACAGGGAGGGAGATGAGGATTGAGGGGTATTATGTTTAGTACACATGGTGTAGGGGGTCATGGGGAAACAGTGTAGCACAGAGAAGGCAAACAGTGAATCTGTGGCATCTTACTACACAGATGGACAGTGACTTCCTTGGCTTATGGGTGGGGACTTGATAATATGGGTAAATGTAGTAACCACATTGTTTTTTCATGTGAAACCTTCATAAGACTGTATATCAATAATAACTTCATAAAAATTTTAAAAAATGTGTAGCTCAAAATAAATTTCATCAATATTATGTGTAGACAAAATATTTAAGCCTTGCTTACTCTACTGCAAAATGTTTATTAAAAATTTTGAAAATTTAATTTTGATATACCACAATCACACAAACATGGCTTTTCTGAAAATCAAGTGGGGTAAAACTTAATGACAAACAGGGTTATTAAGATTACACTGAAAATAGAGATGATTTTAGACTAACCTTAGAATAAAAATCTGCAGAATTTAGTGCCTGATATATCATAATGATTTAAAGAAAATGAATACTTAATATTTGAACAATGAATGACTGAGATACCAATGAGGCTCTTGATAAAAATTAAGATTCTCAGAAGTAGCACCAATTAGTAGAATGAAATAGAGAAGTTCATTTTGTTGATATAAATTAGGAATAAGGAATTGTGTCTCAGTGTATGATTTTCTGTGTGTCTTCAAATACATATTTAGAAATAAGATGCTAGTAAAAACTGAAGAAACAAAACAGCAGCATACTCACAGAACCCAAGAATGAACTAACAATTAACAAAGAGAAATGGTCTGGGGAGGGGGGTGGGTGGGAAGGGAGGGCAAAGGGGAATAAGGGGCATTATGATTAACACACATAATCTAGGGAGGTGCACGGGGAAAACAGTATAGCACAGAGAAGAAAAGTAGTGACTCTATAGCATCTTGCTATGCTGATGGACAGTGACTATAATGGGGTGTGTGGTGGGGACTCAATAGTGGGGGGAATCTAGTGACCACAGTGTTGCTCATGTAATTGTATATTAATTATACCAAAATAAAAAAGAATTAATATGCTAGTTAAATGCAAGAAACATACTATATCTTTTGTATTTGTTTCAATTATTTAAAAGAAAAGCATAGATCTATAATTAATATATATATATATATATATTTAGTTTCAAGGCCAATAGTCCACATAGCAAAAATCCGTTGTTGTGAAGTAGACCTCAATACTCTCCTTGTAAATAAACCTATTTCAAGTACCAACATTCACATCTCAACATAGTTTTGTTAGTCTTCACCTGTTATTCTTAAATAGAACCTCTTGTGATTTGATAAAAATAGTGTTTCCTCTGGCAAATAGTCCAAGAGATAAAGTAAAAAAATTACCTGGAAAATTTTGCTATGAAAAGATTGTTAGCCAGATAATCACTTTGTATACATTGAAGATTAAATGCCCTTTATGTATCTACAATTATTGCACAATAATGACTTACATAGAATATATGCTATAATTTTTTGAAATAATGAAAGTTATGAAGAGACCTAAAAGTATAAAAATTACTCATTGAGTAACCTATGAAACTTAAATAGAAGTTGAAAAAGCATTAATAATCTAATAGAGTATATGCACATAGAAACGTGAAAAAAAATGACTGGGATTTTGAAAAAAATATGCATATCTTAGAGTGATATCTCCATGAAGTTTTAGGCAAAATTGAGGCCACTGAAGTAAATATCACATTGAATAAATGTTGATTTGAATATGTTAAGGGAAATATTTATTTCAATAAATTCAAAATATAATGGGAATGACATTAACTGACTAATGTCACAAAATTATTTCCAACAGATTTCAAAATACACATAGCAAAACGGGCTATTACTGGAATAAACATTCAAGTCAAAGAAAATAGCATCATATAATCAATGGCTCCTTGAACATACATTAATACAAGGAGTCATCAGGATTTAATTTGGCAAGTGACATTTTCATCAATTACAATCTATTAATTAAATGGAACATGCATAAAATAATATTGGCTTTGGATTTGTAGAAGTAATTTGTAAAGACTATATTATATACATAAAGGATAGTTACCAGTTATTGATTTTTAAGAAACAACTCATGATATGCATAAGTCATCCCTTACTGGTACTTCTAATGAGTCAAAAACTCTAGGAAAGGAACACTATATCACGTGGGTGAAATCACCTACATTCCACTGCTAGTGAGTTTCATTATGAGATTAATTCAAATCATTAATTGATCTACAATTCTTTTTTTCTTCTTATTTCGGTACCATTAATATAAAATCACATGACCAACATTGTGTTTAATAGATTCCCCCATTATCAAGTCCCTACCACATACTACTCCATTACAGTCAATGTTCATCAGCTTAGTAAGATGCTATAGAGTCACTACTTTTCTTCTCTGTGCTATACTGTCTTCCCTGTGCCCCCTCCCCATGTTATCCTAATGCCCCTTAATCCCCTTCTCCCTCCCTTCTCACCCACCCTCCCAAATCCTTTTCCCTTTGGTAACTGTTAGTCCATTCTTGGGTTCTATGAGTCTGCTGCTGTTTTGTTCCTTCAGTTTTTGCTTTGTTCTTCTGCTCCACAGATGAGTGAAATCATTTGGTATTTCTCTTTCTCTGCTTGGCTTATTTCACTGAGCATAATACCCTCTAGCTCCATCCATGTTGTTGTAAATGGTAGTATTTATTTTCTTCATATGGCTGAATAATATTCCATTGTGTATATGTACCACATATTCTTTATGCATTCATCTACTACTGATAGACATGTAGGTTGCTTCCATATCTTGGCTATTGTAAATAGTGCTGCAATAAACAGAGGTGCATATGTCTTTTTGAAACTGGGATCCTACATTCTTAGGGTAAATTCTTAGGAGTGCAATTTCTGGATCAAATGGTATTTCTATTTTAAGTTTTTTGAGGGACCTCTTTACTGCTTAACACAATGGTTGAACTAGTTTACTTTCCCACCAGCAGTGTAGGAGGGTTCCCCTTTCTCTGCATCCTCGCCAGCATTTGTTGTTCCCAGTCTTTTCTATGTTGACCATCCTAACTGGTGTGAGGTGAGATCTCATTGGGGTTTTAATTTGCATTTCCCTGATAATTAGCAATGTGGAGCATGTTTTCCTGTACCTGTTGGCCATCTGAAATTCTTCTCTGGAGAAATGTCTGTTCATATCATTTGTCCACTTTTTAATAGGGTTATTTGCTTTTTGGCTGTTGAGGCATGAGTTTTTTACATATTTTAGTTGTTAACCCCTTGTCGGATATGTCATTTACAAATATATTCTCCCATACTGTAGGATGCCTTTTTGTTCTGCTAATGGTGTTCTTTCCTGTACAGAAGTATTTTAGCATGATGTAGTACCATTTGTTAATTTTATATTTTGTTTCTCTTGCCTGAGGAGATGCATTCAGGAAAAGTTGCTCATGTTTACATACAACAGATTTTTGCTATTTTTTCTTCGAAGTTTTATGGTTTCATGACTTATATCAGGTCTTTGAACCACTTTGAGTTTTACTATTGTGTATGGGGTTAGACAGTAATCCAGCTTCATTCTCTTAATTACTCCTGAGAGAAATTAAAGAAGATACCAATGAATGGAAACACATCCTATGCTCATGGATAGGAAGAATTAATAGTTTTGCCAACACCAGTTGTCGAAGAGGCTGTCATTTCCCCATTGTATTTCCATGACTACTTTATCATGTATTAATTGACCATATATGCCTGGGTTTATATCTGGGCTCTCTAGTGGGTTCCATTGGTCTATATGTCTGTTCTTGTGCCAGTACCAAATTGTCCTGATTACTGTGGCTTTGTAGTACAGCTTGAAGTTGGGG